>NC_048416.1:24556470-24620410 GCF_013103735.1 Etheostoma cragini
ACACACACACACACACACACACATACACACACAGCCAAAGACTGTGTCTCGGGCTTGGCCACTCAGGGAGGATTGATATACTGACAGCCTTGGATGATGATGCAATAGCCAGTAACTGTCAACTTCATGGAATTACAGTAAGCTGCTTTGTCAAAATTTAGAGAGGCTCTATTGAACTCCAGGATACAGGCCCACCACTGGTATTAATGTGCGATTTACAAAATCTGAATGTCGACAACATTTCTAAAATAACTACTAAACTCTAAACTACTAAACTGGGAAGGCCTGCACGGTTAGACTGCGTAAACCTCCCATGTGTACTCGCATGAATATGACTCTAATTAAGGCTGGCAATGGATGCTCACAAATATTAACAGCCTGCAATTATACAGAAATTGTCTGCAAGGCAATTTAGAATTAGTCCGTGGATGCCAGGTGCAGACAAAATCCATTCTCCTCTCTGGAAAGGACAATAATGATGAAGTCTGAGAGCCAAAAATAAAGCTGGACTAAGCCAGTTATGGTGTGCAGCTAATGTTCTATTAGTACTTTCACTTGGTGCTGTGAGGGATCTGATGGTGGTGTTCCATGTTCTGGAGGTAATCTGTGCACTATCAGAGGGTGTAAACTCAGGCTTTGTTAGACACACAAAAAATCACAAAGGCATATAAAATCTGTCAATGGATCATAGTCGGCAAGTTCTTTTCTAGTCTGAGAAGACAGATTAGTCCCTGGGATAGTTTTATTTATTTTTTTAAAGATCATTTTTTGGGGCATTTTCAGCCTTGAATTTGACAGGACAGCTGAAGACATGAAAGGGGAGAGAGAGTTGTAGTACTTTAACACAGTCTCACTTAATGGCGCTGCACTGGCATCAACCCAGCATGCTGTAGGTACCATAGCAACAGAAGTGTGTTATTGTAACAGTGTAATTTTATGCAACAACATAAAACACAGGCAAAATAAAGATCCTGTGGCTACCAAAGTGGTTTAGGGTTAATTAATTAAGATGCAAAGTGTTAATTACATCCTTCTTTCTGCTCTGTTCTATCTATGATGAATAACTCAAGCTATGGGTTCTGGGGACTGAAATCAAAAGTTGATGTCTTCAGGAGTGAGATGGTGCAAAGCACAAAAGGCCAAGCTTTGATTGATTACCATCAGAGCCGGTTCTTGTTTCCACTGGCTCAATAAAAGGAAAAATGAAGCATGTATGATTCCACAGTGAAAAGCTGAAACATTGGTGTATATGTTGCCATTATTCCAGCTATTGATTATCTTCACACAAAGCTTTAGGATAGCTACAATGCTACATTGGACATCCTGAATAGCATCTGGGAGTTGATGCTTTCATCAGCTGACCTGACATTTTGAATTGGAAAATACACCCGTGCAAGATCTAACAATAGTCATTACAGCTAACTGATGGCTGTATGTGAAGAGCAGACAAAGACCACCCCTGGTCGGGGCACTGAACTCTGCTGTGTGTCTTCAGGCAAAATCAGGAGATGAAATAGAAGTTCTATTGAATCTGAAAAAACAAACAAAAAACTAAAACCATTCTTTAAAAAAATGTATATGAAAGATAGATCAAAGCCTGCCTTTCCCTTACAAGACCTCGCACCTCTCCTTTTGTCTCCCATGCATCCTCCAAAAGATATTCTGAGTTTTCAAGAAATAATCTGCCTTGACGTTTCTTTTTTGGTTACACCCAGCACTGGCATACATCTTTTATAGCAATGCATTGCATAAAAGCAGTCATCATATATTACAGAAAACGACTGAAAAGGCAAATGGTAGGAGGCTGTTACTCTACCCGGCCTTGAAGTCCCTTTATGGTGTTGAAGCTGCTCCTTATGGGATTCACACATCACCACAACCAGAACCAGCACACTAGTTTAGAGCCAGTTGATGTTGCCAAGGATGACTGGCGACAGCTGGGCGCCTCTTACTCATTTTAAGGGTCATCAACATTTAATGTTACATTAGTGGCTTCGCTTGGTCTCCCTTTATCTACTGCGACAGTGTTGACTTAATTATGCACAGAAGTGTCACACTCGTCTTGGTCAACCCTGACACAGAGACGAAAAGGGTTAGGCAAAGGAGGTCTGCTTTTTCTGAACCTCACCACATAAGTATCCTTGCTCCTTTTGATGTGGATGAGAGTGACACAGAGGGCTGTCTGAGGCCGTGCATGCAGATTAACACACGCACGCACAGACAGACAGATACAGTATACGCATATACAGTCGTTCACCGAGTTGTTAAAGTAGGTCCCTCCTCTAGGGCTGAACCCCTTTGGTATCCCCCTTCATCTTCCTTCTTTGTCTGAAATCCTTGTTCCTCCCAGGCGTCTCTAAACACAGACACTAAGAACACAAACTAACATCCTAGATTACTGTCAAACTACAATAAAAAGCTGGTGCCAACAGTCAAACAAAATGTGCTGATAATCTGAGCCACTGCCAATAAGTTAAAACATAAGAAAGAAATATAGGATGCAATTATCTCAAATGTACAGCTCTTGCTCTAGTCGTTAAGAATTGATGATGCCTTATAACGTGAAAACACAATAATTAAACCTGTGCACTGCAAGTGTTAGAGCCATTCCACTATGTGAGTCTGTCTATTAATGTATCTGTGCATCCAATACGTATCTATCTATCTTTCTATCCTACTTATCTACACATTTATCTACCCATAAACAAGAAAATCTGAGAGTGATGCAGGCTCTTACATTGATGTCTTCCAGGTTCAAGGAGTTCAGATATTGATGGTTTCTCTTCCACAATATAGGAGGCCTCCGCTCCCCGGTGATAGCACACGTCAAGACAACGCTCTGGCCGACTATTACAGTGGTGATGCTCACTTTCTGGTCATCTGGAAGGGTGAGCTGGTAAACATCTGTTGATGAGAGGAACAAAAAAACACAATGTCAGACTGATTGTCTAAGGAAACTAAACAAATATAGATAAAGATTTAAGTAAACTGCTGTAAAATACATCTTGAGTAAATTACCTTAAACCATCGAAGAAAACTCAAGCTCTGAAAAAGTCAGAGCTTGCAAGTATTTTATATCTGAAACTAAATGAACACGTCTGTCTTGTAACAGCTCATAATTCAGAGGAATACACCCATGAGATACTTCACAATGCAATAATTCATGTTTTACCCACATGTTTCACTTAATGAAGCTTAAAATAAGAATGCAGAACAGAAGAGTGTATCAATTAGATGCTGTTGTGCTATAGAGGCAGATGTTTTTTTTAGTTAGATGCACTGAGGCAGCACAATTGAAATTTGCAAAGTAATGGGAAGAAATTAAGTTCCATAAATACTTTGCATAATTAATGTAATGACACTATAATGAGAGTTCTCCTTTCTCTTCGGGTTTCTCCAAGGACCCTGGTTTCACCACTATGTAACTCTTTTTAAGCTAACAGTTCAGAGCAGACACTTTTGGGAGGCCCGGTGCTCCTGGTCTGATGACTTCTGAAACCACATCTGAAGTGGGATGCTTTGTAACTAGAGGTTGGACTATTTTTAACATGCTCAGTGCTCTGAGAGTTTAAAACAAGCTAGGCTTTCCACATTGTTATAAAAGCCCAGGAGTGCACCCTTTCTTATGAAAGTAACACGAGAAAAGCCCTACACCTCGACCAGAGTTGATGCTTAGCTCGATTCAGTTTCCCTACAATACCTAAAGGTTTTTGGAACACGTTTCTTGTGATTATGATTTGTTGTTGTTTTCTCTGCGGCCCATTTTTACCTATTACTGAGAGGATAATTGCCACAAAGAAAAGCCAGGGTGGGTTGGTAAGAGGTCAGCATGGCTATGGTTGGTTAACACATTTTGTGCATCCAGTAGTTTGATAAGACAATGACTACAATGTACACTCATCCATTCTTTGTTATTATGTAACGTGGCCTGTGAGAGACTCCTTTCTTTTGGGTAATGAGCAACAAAGCAAACGGAAACAGAGACTCAATTTGTTCTGCTCCTAAGGGCATGAAATACAAAACCTAATGAAAGAGCAGGACCAGCAGACAGTTCACTCGCCACAGCCCAGAGAATCAGGATGAGAGCGCCTTCAATTACAGCGTGACTCTGGTGCCCCTGTACCAATGGCTTCTGAATGCTTTTTTAACCTTCTCACTCATTTGCAGTGTTTGGTCCACTTGTTGTGTCTCTGAACTGTGAACTTGGCTAGCCCGTTAGATCTGGACCAATCACACTGTGGCCGTAAAAAAAAAACTCATACGTATCTTTTCAGTGCAAAACTCCAAGTTAAGACTTCTAATCTCTAATTTGGCCCAATCAGACCCTGCTTAAACCCAGGAAAATCTCTGCCAGGATTACATAAAGATTAGAGCGTTAATAACAGCTGTTTCTTCTGAGTGCAGTATAACTCTTAAGTTTGCATGATTGAACTGTTTAAGGGGGAAGTTCTGTGGTAATGTTTGAGGCTATAGTTTGTCCTGGTGTTGTTTTGCTTATACAAATCCAGGAACCCTAACTGTTTGTTTGATTTGATTATATAGACTGATTAAAGAAAACCACAATGCAAAAATCCTGGTAGAAAATGTACCACTTTTTTCTTTCTTTCTTTATCTCTCTTCTTTTACTTAATTGTGGTGCATAATCAGCAGCTAATTTGCGTTTCCTAATTTTCACATTTCCTATTTTCCTTTGTAATTTCTGTTAATAGAAGCATAACTATGAACTTTGATCAATTTGCTCTTCCTGCGGGAAACATAACTTTTGGGTGTGTAAGGACCTGAAAGCTCAGTGAAAATTACTTTTACCCAGGCTGCTAGTTTTAAAATAAAATTGGTGTATATGTTTGCATAAATCTGTAAACTGTATTATAAGACGGTTATGTGATTTTACATATTTAGCTGGCCAAATAACAAAAATGTCTTTGCAAATCAATAGAAAGCTCTTTCTGCTGAACTTTCCTCAATGTTTTGTGGACAAAGGCTTTACAGTAATGTAATTCAATGCAATAATTCCAAATGTTGACCTAAAAAAAACTCAAGATTCTGTATTATATGACAGGTTTTCTTCTTGCCATGCCCACCATGTATCTTGCAATATCAAGTAGTTGTGAATTATATGTTTGCATGTGATCTTTAGATTTTAATCTAACTATAAGAACTCCCTTTAATAATGATTGTGTTGTTTGGATGATACACTTCTTTTTTGTTTATAATTGTAGAATTTTGAAACAAACACTTTGTTATTCTGCATACCAAATCAACACACATAAAAGATCATAGAAGAAATCAGATTTAAACATTTATTAATGAGCCAATCAGTCAGTCAAAAGGAAACATGAGCTTCTTCATTGATTAGTCAGTCTCTTTCATTGGTTGAGGATAAAAATGTCTTGTGAAGGCCTGCACTGAGGGAAATTACTCTAGTCATGAACATTACCCATCACTTGTATTGATCTAGAAAATGAAGTTGAGTTTAATAGTACATGAAAAGAATAACCAACTTCATAAAGCGACTGAAACATTTCTCTTGTGGACATCATAATGTGACGGAGATCATTTGATGGAACACGTTTGATCCGTTAGGAGCTGTTTGCATGTAATTTAGACAAGACAATGGCAGTCAGCAGGGGTGATGTGAGATCCAACATGGCCAGGGAGAAAAGAAATGACTGAAATGAGATTGTTTATAAGTGGAGCCCCTTTAGTTCTGTCCAAATTAAGTAGCTATTTTAAAATACTCAAGACTTTTAAAGTTTTAACAACAAAATGGTTGTTGCAGGGCTTACATATATGCATCTGTTGCTAGCTGTGACTTTACCTAATAACACACCACCGACTCAGTTGTTTTATTGGTTTAACATCGAAGACTAAAATGCATTGTTTATTTTAGGCTACAACTTACGTCTACTTTTTGTAGCTCTGGCTTTCAGTTCAATCGGTTACAATAACATTGTATTCTGAATAAGTCTGCATTCACACAGCCTGCATCGACCGTTGGACAGTGCGGCAAAAATGCAGCTCTTTTCATTCATTTTGAACGATGGAATTGTGTTCAGGCTGAGGCAATTGGTGCTGCAGGGGGGAGACGGAAAAAGCGGAGCAGCTGCGTTAAAAAGTTAGGAGCAGCTCAACTTTTTGAGAACTCAACCCCACGTCATGATGGATCGAAACGATCTGATGGAAAACGGTGGCTGTGAAATATAAGTCTACTTGTGCTACATTGGGGGATTAAAGAACACAACAGGACTTCACACAAATGGGCCATTTCAGTGACACTCCCACCACTGCGGAAAATCACTGGATTGCTTTTTTTTTTTTTGGCCTGAGCACCACCACACTGCTGTGACTTTGGAATATGGCAACATTCACAGAAAATAACTCCAGAGGAGCATCAAACACCTTGTTGTTTTGCTAGATTAGTTACCACTTATTTGGAATAAAGCAAAAGTGAATGCAACTGTAACGCCGCTTATTGCCCCCATTGCCCAAGAAAATAGTGATTGCACACAAATGCAACAAGTTGAACCAGTCTGTAAACTGTGATGGATTTTATAATTGAAATTGTGATTAATGATTTCACTAGTAACTACATTTGAGGGTCAATTTTGAAGTTACATTTTTTTTTTTAATCGTCCTGTTTCCAAGTTCAGTGCAGATGTAAAGTAGACTAGAAATCTAGATGCACCCTAATGGCAGCAAATGTATTTTCCAGCCAGGGTCAGTCTAGCAATTCTCTGTTGGCTTGCAAGCTGGAAAAAAACAAATTCTGGTCAGGCCAATCACATCATGTATGGAGTTAGTGGGCGGGCTTAACATGAGAATGGGAGAGACTGTTCCGCGTAAATTCCCTGCTTCTTGAAAACAAAGAAGATGGCTGTTGGCGAGCAGCGGTCTATTGAATCTGTTTTGGCTGCAATTCTGGAAGACTTGGAGTTAGATAGGTGTACTAAATTAATAAGAACCAAAACAATCAGATACAAAACCAATCCATCAATCCATAACATGTGATGACCAAAACAAGGAAAACAACACAGTAGGGAAAGTAAAACACATTAAATCTGCTCTGTTGCAGAAAGTGAAGAATTAAGAAAATGGATCTTCCATCAGTCACGCATGACTAATCCATGATCCTTTTCCCCTCATCAACACACCATGCAGCCACTTGGCAGTCTTCACGATGTTGTGGTGGGTGGCTACGCTGACAAAAATCTCCTTCAATAATGTTCTCCCTAACCATTCAATTACATCCCCCTGGTATCTTAATGCTTCTGGAATACGCTGCAAGCACCAAACTCGATTTGTCGCTGATCCCCACGGGGGATAGAAAGGTGTGAAGTTATAGGGAGAATTTAAAGATGAAAGTGGGCAGGAAGACAGCCAAGCAGGCTCTATCACAGCTTTAACTGGTGGATGGAGGAAGGAAGCGAGGGCTAGAATCCAACCTGAATGAGAAACTCCTCAGAGAGATGGGCTGTTGGAGCCAACTCAAACACTTTGAGTCCAGCACCTCCTCTGTGAGAGATTTATCAGAGGAGCCTTGGCTCCTTTTTTTTCTTCTTTTGTCTGATTTGAGGCCTGAGGGACGCAGTCCCCTGGAAAGGATCAACCTTCACCGTCCAACCTGTAATTAGTGATTAACGGTGTCCATCCATTTGATTTACTCTGCTCTGCACCCAGAATGGGATCTTGGTCAGTGCCACGGCAAAAGGTAAATCACCTATTGCACTGGAGGCTACAAGCTTGTCAGGGAAAATAGCCTGGGCCTGCAGGATGTTACGAGGGGGCCAGCTGCATGAAGACAAATTGCACTAAGGTTGCTTAGCCAAACCCCTTACTACATCCTCTATCATGCTCCAGTGCTCTCTTTCTCCGACACATGCCTGCTCGCTCGGTCTCTCTTCACCAAGTCTCTCATTCCTCTAACACACTCCTCCTCTCTACCTCTCAACAATGTTCAATATTACTTAGGATGAACAATTGTGTACCCCAAATTGCTTTGAGTTTGGCTTTTTGAAGACGAGATGAGAGTAGTTTCCCTGATGCGGGGAATTCATAGCCCATACGCAAGACTCTAAGGGGAAAAACACCACAACAGAATACACACTCATGTCAACATTCTCTGATCTTGGATGGTTGAGCTGATTTGTGCCAACTCCCTCCCAAAGCAGGAAGAATGGAGTTTCTGTTTTTGATGCTGAAGATGAGCAACTCGGTGGACTTGAATGTTTTACAGAGAAAGAAGATAGCTTGAATGCTGAAACACACATACTCCCCCTTTTGTCTTAACAAGGAAAATACTTATTTCTGCTTTTAATGTTGAACTGCCACTTGTCGCACTGCTAAACAAAGTTGATCCCTGCTGTACAAAGAGGCAACAATAGTGAGGTGATCTTCAAGCCAATGAAGACACATACACATGTTGACAGGAAGAGAGCTCTCATCTCATCTTTTGGCAAAGACATAACCTAGTTTAGCACAGCAAAACACTGTGTGAAGAAATGTAAATAGAAGCTTGTGTTTGACTTGAAGGTTGATTGTTTTGTATTCAGAGGAATAGAGAGGAAGACTGCACAATGAAGATTGCAAGCTCTCAAGTGAAAGAAAAACAGACCATACAGACAAAATATAAACAGACATGCATAGAAAAATATAACTAAACTGAGAAAACAAGGTGGAAAGATACACAAGGGGCAGCTGTGGCTCAGCGGTTGCCTGCCAATCGGAAGGTTGGTGATTCAATCCCTGCAGTCCCATCTCAAAGTGTCCTTGAAGTGTACACTAAACCCCGGATTGTAAATGTGTGTGAGTGATCTGATGAGCAGGTGGCACCTTGTACGGCAGCCTCGCCCACAGTGTGTGAATGTGTGTGAATGGTTCCTGTACTATGTAAAAGTGCTTTGAGTAGTCGTTAAGACTAGAAAAGCGCTATATTAGGACAGTCCATTTAAACGTTGGAGGCTAGTTATCTCAACATCACAGACTTGTACGTTTTATCTTTTTAGCATCTTTGAAGGTAATAACTTTAATCAACATGGTCTGAGAGAGTCATACTCCCCATCTTCACGACTGGATTTATCAATGCATTTTTCTTTGTTTACATGGAAACCTCAGCTCAGCAACTCAACTTTAGTTCAAAGAACTTTGGCATCATGTTAAGAATGGAACTACCTTTGATGTGTATTCTGAGCATTTCCACTTAAATGAGATTATTTTATAATGCCCTTAACAGTCTTCAAGAAAAATACCTTTTCAATATCTATCAGCATGGCCAGTCTCATCCTTCTGCATCGAGTGAACCAGAAGAGATAATAGTCTTTTGCAGCATTACTGCTATAACACTTGTAAAAATGCAAAAATTACAGGTGTTAAGTAAAGGGCGAGAGGATAATTACGACCCATTTCTCTCTCCTCCCACAAACATTATACACAGCAAGGTGGCTGTAGAGCATTAACAAATGGCCTTAGTGAGTGCATTACCTCTGGCTGATCAGCCTCAATTCTGTTTCCAAAGCAGCTGTTGGGAGAGATCCTGAGGGACAGCCAGCATTAGTATGCAAGGGAGCATAAGAGGAGCGCTAATTGGATTAATTTTATCACAGCTATCGTGTGGAAAACAACTAATGGAAAAACGCTACTATCTTACTGCAATAGGTAAATCATAGAGCACTTAAGCTTTAGCATAAGAGAGTCAGTGATTTTATTGTTCCATCATATTTCACACAAGTAGGGCTGCATTGCTTTAAACTAAATTGGATCCTATCGTTTTCTATTTAATTGAGGGTTTATTGTTGAGTGACACCTGTTCCTTCACCATTCTGAGCAACATCAGACACCTGTTTGCATGTTTGTATGTGTTAAAGATGGCAACACATTCAGCATATGCATCTATTAACTTCACACTTTGCAAACTCAGAGAGTTACAGACCAGTACGCTTCCGTCTAACGGTCTGTGTGTTCTAGTAGTTTTATGTCAGCACCACAGCAAACTTGAACAGCTGCACGTCTGCAAATGGTGGGTGCCAACACCTTCAACCGGAATGTTAAGAAATGTTGAGAAAAGAGAATGAATGCTGTAGAATGAATGAATGTAGCAATTTGTTTACGCGAAACTGCTAAACAATCCCGACAGCCAGTGAAGCCCACTTAACATCTCTCGGTCTCTCAGTCAGAGGGCACTAAAATATATTCTGAAAGGTTTCTTCTGTAAATTTAAACCAGATCTGTCAGTGGCAAGTAAGCATTACTGAAGCATTTGTTCATTGAATCCACAAAGACCTCTGTAATGGCATCACCTTCCTTAGAACAAGCTGTCCTGCCAGCAGCAGGACAAACTGTCTTTACCACTAACAGCTCTAATTTAAGGGACAAAAATAGTCATCAAGTAAACTCCATGAGATTTATAAGTCCACCACATACTGAAACTGAGGCTCTTTAATGATCATTATCAATGAAGTTAATAAATGTCCAACACATAAACGTGAAATTGGGAATTAGGTCATTTGCTGCAGCTGCCAAAAAAAAAATATATATATATATATATATATATATATATATATATATATATATATATATATATATATATATATATATATATAAAATTGGAGCTTTAATAGTAGATGTGGATTGTTGGAAAAACTGCCAGTGTAAACTGTCCTTTACGCAGATGTATTATTCTGTCAATACAAGTCTTACTTCTTAAATTCCCATTATTTATTCTAACTATATTTAACACTGTGTCTATACGTAACGCAATGTTAAACTGCTGTAGATTCTTCTAAAAATGTCAAAACCCATCACTTACTACCACCCAATGGTTTCTAAAAAGGCTGGGTATCTGGATATACCATATATAACCACAACAAGTATATATAGTGTGCCCTATGCATAATTGCTTCCTATCAGAAATTTAGGCATCAATAAACTCTACCTAATGCTCATGGTTGGGTTTTTTTAAATGATGCTTCAGGGGTCCCCTCCTAAGAAATGTCTTAAAGCCTGTCAATATTTATTCAACCCAAGCTATAATTTGCATATATAATCCAACACTTTTTTCATTTTTGCATAACTGCACTTTGCTTAATTGGGAATTGATCAACTTTCCAACAGAAATGTAAAGCTTAGAACTGGGTCAGGCTCACTTTGTCATCAAGTTCAAGAATAAATCTTCCCTTCAGAAGTGTTGAGCAAATTGGCCCTTGTACTTCAGTTGAGGATCACTTAGAATTAAAAGAAAGTTATTCTACTTCTTTTAAAACTCTCTTATACATTCTAGAGATAGAAAAGTGACACGCTGGAAAGCGAACCATGAATTATAAAACCAGTTTAACACCACTTCTCACAGCTTGTGCATGGAATGCTCAGCAGGGTTTTGACAAGTAAAAGCCTGAGTATCCATTAATTGTGGCTGTGCAATGGATGCTGAATTACAGCAAAATTGCCTTAATGGAAGAAGCCTTTCCGTAAGGAGGCCCGGCTTTTGGTTTGGAGGTCTAATGGTAATCTTCATAGTAGAGTAGAGAGTGTAAGTTGACTAATTTTCAAGCTTGGAAACTTTTCCGCAGATATAGTAATTACACCATACTCGGAAACACACAAGACTAGAGCAGTCTTGCAATAAAACAAAAGGAATGAGAAGAAAGATGATGTAAACAGATTAAATGAAACAAAACATACACCAAACAAATGTCAATGTGGTTATCACGTATGCTAAACATAACCAGCAACATTTTACCTTTGACATTTTGTTCATTCTTGTCCTTGGAAGCCGCAGTTGAGAAAACAATTTTACCCCAATGTCTATTTAGTAACTGTTCTGATGGTGTCAACACATCATAAAAGCATAAAAGCTAACATTTGAGCAGGTTTGAACAGCTCCACTTCCATAACGTCTATACATACTTGTATACCTGCTGATGTTGATCATGTAATTTGATTGATAACAGCTACTAAATAGTAAGACTGTTTTCTCAGTTGAATCATGCCATTTTTGTTGCATAAACTTAGGTCCATGTTGGCAGTAGACCATCCCTACGTAACATAAATATACAGTCTGAACAGACCACTTCCTCCCTTGTGGTTGACGTTAGGACCTGTCCAACTGCCCTTCTGGTTTGTGTCATTTTATCATGATGCAGTGCAAAATGAAACCCCACCGTATTTGCCATAAACTGTAAATGCCCATTCTTCTGACAATCTAAGTTTTCAGTTAAGTTATCAAAACATAAACTTAAGATACCTTAGACATACCTTTGTTGCCAGAAGCACATAGCATAATAATCAAATGTAAAAAAGCATTGAATTGACATTTTGCAAGTATGTTCAATTCTAATGCTAGTAGATATTAGGGTTGTAATGGTTTGTGTACCCATTGTATACCAGCTACCTCAGTCACCAGAAAGATTATAATGTCAGTCTTTGACACTTGCACTACTGTTTAATACAGTTCTGTTCAAAACAAAAAAGATAGATATTCTTAGACATTTCTTGGGGGTGGGGGGGGTTACAATTGACCAAACTCGCACCGAACCGTGACTACTAAAAAGGAGTGTGAACCAAACCGTGACTTCTGTGTATTGTTACACCCCTCCTATATACACTGGCTTGAATAACTTTACACACCCATGCTGAAGTTGATTAAAAAGAGGAATAAAAAAACATCTTTTGAAAATTGATCTCAATGCCTTAATTCAGAAACTTTAGAAAATCCAACCTTTTAAGGACACCAATTTTCTTTGTGGAGGAATAATGTATAGGCATGGGGAACTTTCCATAATATCACCTCTCATACAAATCAAACCAGCTATTAAGCCAACTGACATAAAACCATGCCAATCTTTAGGTACGGCTAAGGTTATGTGATGATATATGGCCATTTTGATTCCAAAGGCCAAGGGAACTTTGTCAGAATGCATAGTATTCTGGATCCATGAAATACCTTGCCTTTAAAAATAAAAATGTGCCTGCCTCTATGGGAATTTAACATAGGGGTGTGTATACTTATACATTATATTTTTTATTCCACTTTTTAATCAACTTTATTATGGGTGTGGAAACTTATTCTAGCCCCTGTATGTTGAGTATGAACATATTTACCTAGAGGTTCATCCTGGATCCAAATGTACTGATGTTGTCCCTAAAAACACTGTCACCTTTAACTCTCCACATCAACAGTACATTATGATGGATTGCATTACAGTTTACTGAGTTTCCCACTAGTTTTCCAGGAATTCTATCCTCAGTAGAAATCAAAGAGCTGTATCTCCTGGCTGTGTGTTCCATCAGGAGGTGGCAGGGTTCAGATCAATATCTTAGCACCCAAGAAACAACAAGCAGATGAGAGTGAGAGACATTCCACAGTGCGGCACAAATAGCACAACCACTCACCACACGATATATAAAAGTACAGTAAAGGTCATTACTGTGAATCAGATGAACAACGTACTGTATAAATAAACTCTACATAGTTGACAAGCTAAATGAGGATAACTATTGATAGCGGTGTGGTACACCAAGTAGGACAACAAATGTTACTGCTAGATTGTTTAAATATAGCTGCATTTTCAGGTGTGTTAAAAAGTGAGGTGCACTGAAAGTCTGCTATGCATGCACCCAAGAAGAGGTTTTGTTGGGGATGACATTAGAGGCTGAGGGACCATTCAAACAAAGGATTCTCTCCCATAAGTTGCAGATTCATTTTGTTTGCTGTGAAGCAGTGTGTCTAGAGTCCTAGAAAATGCTTAGCTATACCCAAACTAATAACAATTAAACTACGATGGGCACGCAACACACCCTGTAATTGTCTAGCCAACTTCAAAGGGCTTAAAAAGGACATTGGCACAAAATCTTGTTGAGGTAAAAAGTGTCTCGCAGTATCAGTGCACGAGTGGAGAGCAACAACCTTGAAATTAGCATAAAAGATCCCCCACCCATTCTCCAAAGTGAACTCATAGTTTCTGAGCGATAGTGGGAAAAGAAATTTGCTTGGTAAAGAGACCATTTCTCCACCGTACATAAGGAGTAGGTAACAGTGTACCTGGTAGTTATACAGGAGAGAAACCAGTCATTTGAATTTGTGGCAAAACCTTCAGTGCTTGTTTTTTCCTTTTGTGACTTTTAATTGAATAAAGGTCTGTTTTTCCTGTCCTATTTCTTTGTTGAAGTTTTCTGTAAAATAGTGATAAAATCTTGTATTGTCTAAATCTCGCGAACCCAATCTTGTGTCTCATCTCGTCCGCTGGGTGTCTCGTCCCACCCCTGCATGCTAATAAGCTAACCTATAAACTCTGCTCATTACTTACAGTGCCTAGATTTATGAGCTGAAATCACATATACTCACTTGTAACTTAAAAATAGTCCAAGTTCCCTTTTTAAAGTCAGGTTGAGATATTACTTGTGGCAAACTGTGAGCATGACCTTTTCCTAAGTTTGTTCAGCTGTGATTACCAATGTTGACTGGTATGCTGCCAATGCCAGACCTCTCTCCCAGCAATGACTGCACAAAAGTGGTTTCAGCTATGTTGTTTTAGCAGAGTGCACAGCTCTATACCAAACCAGGTAAAGGAGCATGTGTATAATTTAGTCCCATATGCTTTCTGATGCTGCACTTCTTTTCCATCCCTAAAATGTACAGTTCATTTCTGTCTTATATATTCTGTAGATATGTATATGCTTGAGTGTAGTATTTGTATTATGCTGTAGTACTACAGGTTTCCCTAATACTTTGTTTACTGCATGTAGTTGATGTTAACGTCTGACAGTCAATGCCCCGATGTATCGTGACCATTGTGATGTTTTGCGACCAAAAGTTAATGACACTTTATGATAGATGACACCTTATCTGTTTACCCATGATGCACTAGGCCATCAATCACCAAATTATTCAACGATGACAAGGGGCCAACTATCAGTAGTGTGGCAGACATCATTCATATCTGTAACATCATCTAATTAAAAGACATCACTCCTGCCAGGCAGTTGCCTTACTGCTAGCTGAGGCAAATTGATTCTCAACCCCCATTCTAGTCTATGCAAAGGAGGAATGAATAATGCATGGACATTAAAGTCTTATCTTCTGTCCTGACAAACAATATGCCACGCTTTGAATATTCCACAAAGGTGTGCAAAGGCTCCTTATTAGCAGAGTAGTCAGACAGGTGCCGTTTTCATGGGGAGTCATTCTGCATTTACTGCTGTTCGTTTACAAACGGCACCATCATTCTGGACACACTGGATCAACTAATTCGCTTTAAGATGATGCTTAGTTTCTGACAGCGCTTAAGGTATTTGCATAGATTTTTGTAGCTGCCAATCACAGATTATGCTGGCAATAAACTAAAAGCTTTTACTTTGCGATGTATTTTTGCCACAGGCACTGTGGCGATGGCCTAAGAGGCCAAATCAATCAATGTCGCTCCACTGCACTGCTGGTCCCCTGGTTCCATCTACAACTTATGTGTGAAATACATGTTCAAGGCCATAACTCATGTCATTATTGAAGATGGCATCAACAGCTGTGCACTGGGCCTCTCATATGAACAAACAATGTAGCTCTGTGCATTAAGTTACATAGCTGATTTATACCTGTATGTGCAAAAAGATTGGCCATTATCAGTTAATTTCAGTTAATGTTTTTAGTCAATCCAATAACATAAGAAGTTGTAATGCTTTCCAAATTAGCAGTTATTTTGTAATGTGAATCTTATAGATAATGTACGATGATTATGGACATTAGGGCAAGGTACATAATGCAACACCGTGATAGGTGATGAAACTAGTTTAAATCTCATGTTGGTGAGCATCTAGATTGCTAAACTAGATGCTGAACTCCAGTATGGTGTGGACCTTCATATTTAGACTCCATGACGGGAGCAAATTAACATGTGAAGATTGAATTAACCCTTGTGTTGTCCTTTGGGCAAATTTGACCCGTGTGGGCCGTCGAAATAAGAGCTGGAAATATCAATTAACAATTAAATTAAAAGAAATTAAAAAAAATGGCAAAAACATCAACAATAAGCACACACAGCATTGAAAAAAGTGACAAAGAAAAGTGAAAATAATGTTGAAAAAATTGAGCAAAATGTTTTTTTATAGTTGACAGGAAGACAACACAAGGGTTAAATGGCTCCCAATAATGTGAAAGAACAATGCTGAACCCACTGAGTATTACCCAAGAGTCTGCAACGCAATGCAGCTTTCACACACAATTTCTGATCAGTTGTTTGGATTGCTTGTCTGGCCAATATCTACTTGTTTCTTAGGACCACACAACTGATGTTTTAACAAATCCAGGCCCCTGTCTTCTGTGTTATCTTCGTTTGTTAATGAATAGAGTTCTATGGAAATCAGGTGAATTGAAAAGTTCAATACAGTTGTTCGTCCCTGTAGAAGGCAAATTTGTGACCTTATGATTTGCCTTTTTCTCAGTTGCCTCACAGACACACTGAGGGCTCATATTTGAAGCACCAAAGCCTTTAGCAGAGTTAAGTAGGTTTAACCATGAATAAAGCAAAGAAGACACCAGATGAGCCCGACAATGACCTCCAAGTATTTAAAAGGCTCATATAAATTCAGTATAGGATGAACAGAGGTGGAATGGCTTGTAGTGTTCCAGCAGTGTGCATGAAATTCTTGAGTCAAGCTGAGTTGTTAACAAAGACACAAAAACTACTACAGAGCACATTACTGCTTGATTGAATCCGCTGCTTTATAAATAGTACTTTATGATAATGGAAAAAAAGAAGTGAAAGAAAGAAAGAAAAGAAACTTTGCCACAGAGTGGAAGATTTAGAGACATTAAATATCCAATTTCCTATTAAGTAAGCTGGAAGCTTGCAAAAAAAGATCTTAAAACTGAAGAGTTGGGAGTTAGAGAAACTCAACTCTTCAAGGAAACGCAGCTCTCCTCAGATATGCAGGGGTTACTTTATTTTCATGATTTGCCAGAAGGGGTTTACTCCCACACATTCACGTGTGAAGTGGAGAATACCAGACAAGATGAGACTCCTTCTCTTTGACCTTGTTTGTCTGCTCTAAGGAATGCTTTAAATACAAAGGGCTGATGAGAGAAAGGTTGATTAGGAATTCTCTCCCACTGCTAAATGTGTCAAGCCAGCCAAACGTCAAAGGATATTCTGTCAGAAGAGATTGAGCTGACTAAAAATGTCAGACAAATCGTGAAACTGTGAAAGAGAGCATGAGGAGGAAACAGGAAAGGATTGAACAGGGGTTGGTGTGACTCAGACGTGACAGAAAACCTAGCATTTTATAATGAGGAGCGTTTCACTTTGAACTACTGTTCTGCATTAGTCATGACCTGCTTCCTTTTGGCACCATCTCCACGTTGAACGCCTTTACCCATCTACCCATTAGGACCAAACATTTGAAACCCAACAATAGAGTTGGCAACAATCAGGTAAACAAAGTAAGTTAGCCTTTGGCGAGCTGTCAATCACTATTCCAAGTTTATCAACATTGTAACTTTGTGACTCAAGTTGCCAAGGAAATGCAACAGACTAACTTTTGTTTTACTTTAAAATCAATTATACAACCTTTTGTTTTCAATATTTTAAGACAGCTGTCTCTGATGTTATTCTAAGCAATGCAGTAGGAAGAGACGCATGAGTATCACTAGAACTTGAGGTTTAAAATAATTACATTAAAACGTATATAACATATTTAAGTTGTTTCTATAGTTTCATCCTTTCTGTTCTGTCAGTTTAATAACGGTTATTTCATTATTGTCCAGGTGGATTATAATTAACTCACACACAATGTCACAATGTTCATAGACAATGGGTGCAATGCAATTCAACAAATTGAAGAAACAGGAGATTTTGAAAAGTATTGTCCGAGACTCCACGGATGAGATTTTCAGTTCTGCCACATTTTATCCATGTTTTGATGGAAAATATGGTTATGAAAATAAACGCTGCCTAAACCTTCATTTTTCAGGGACAGTAAAGACAACTTGGAATGGGCTTTTTGTATTGGCATACAACATTTTCCTTACAACATTTTGAACTCTTACGGTTATGTTTTTATTATGTTTCCCTCCTTCCCGTCTTTTCTTTGTGTTTTCTTTTGTTGACACGTTCTCATGTCTTAGCATATTGTCTGTAATTGTTTGTAATCTTTGAATAAAAGCATTTGGTCACAACAACAAAATGTTGGACTCACCCAAAGCTGTGTAAAACTCTTCTTTTGTCAGGTGCTCGTCGTCATTGGCGTCGTTGTACTTCAGCAGGTCAAACAATGTGCACTCGGAGACATCTTTGGACAGACCTTCTTGCTTGATAACCTTCAATGAGAATGCGGTGATATTCAATAAAATATGGTGGACAGCCCTTTTAGGTGTGATTGAAAAATGCTATAATGTTACCCAGATTTTGTTTTTTTAACAAAATGAGGAAATGCTGTTACTTGAGAATCTGGCAAAGAACTGAACATATCAGTAACATCTTAACTGACTACTTCACTCGTATAGTATCAGATAACATAAAACCAACCACTACTTGAATACTTGTAACAAATACATATTTATGTTTGTTTGCAGTGTAGTTTCTGACAAAGACAGCTTTGTTTAAGAGTTGGTTTTCCTCTTATGCTATAAAAGCATACTGAATGTCAAAGTTGATGAAAGGCACACAGGATTAGCTGTCAGTTTATTGTAGCCAAACTAAACTTTTGTCACAATAAATGGTTAAAATGCCCCAAACACTGCAGATCTTATCAACATCCTGCTAAAGCATGGTGTTACTCAGCCTCCTCTGCCTGGCCCTAGCTGGGAAACATCCATCACAACAGATCAGCTGTCAAAATGCTGATCACAATGGACGGCTTTATACATCATGCCTCGCCATTACTGCACTTCCCCTCCCAGATGACTTGCCCAAAATTCAGGAGTCACCTGTAATGGCATACCCTTAGTGTATCCTAGAAACACAACACGTGACAAGTAACAGTGGTGTAACCCAATACAACTGCTTCCATATAATTCCTTATTTGATATTATTTGAAAATACTGTGTTTTTCCCTTTTGTGTCAGATCTGCATCTAAACCAAAATAAAAATTGAGCTAGTAATGAGGGATCTTTCACTTAAAACACTATCCAGATTCCTTAGGAAAAGGTCATTGCAACTCCGAAATAGACTTAACTCACTAGTCCTTTCTTGCTCGCTTTGACTTGGAGCAATGTAGGTGATAGGTTTAGTTAAGTGGTGTTGGTGTTGCATGCTTAAATGCTTTAAAGGTACCATGGCATGGTGCTCTCTGGAGGATTTTATATAGACCTTAGTGGTCCCCTAATACTGTATCTGAAGTCTCTTTTATATACCCCTTAGTGGTCCCTAATACTTTATCTGAAGTCTCTTTTATATAGACCTTAGTGGTCCCCTAATACTGTATCTGAAGTCTCTTTTATATACCCCTTAGTGGTCCATAATACTTTATCTGAAGTCTCTTTTATATAGACCTTAGTGGTCCCCTAATACTGTATCTGAAGTCTCTTTTATATAGACCTTAGTGGTCCCCTAATACTGTGTCTGAAGTCTCTTTTATATAGACCTTAGTGGTCCCCTAATACTGTATCTGAAGTCTCTTTTATATGGATCTTAGTGGTCCCCTAATACTGTATCTGAAGTCTTTTATATAGACCTTAGTGGTCCCCTAATACTGTATCTGAAGTCTCTTTTATATAGACCTTACTGGTCCCCTAATACTGTATCTGAAATCTCTTTCCCCAAATTTAGCCCTGGTGCAGAATTACAGCGACTAGAGCCAGTCCCACAATAAGCTTTCCTTAGTATGTGCCATTTCTGAGTCTGTAGCTTTTGAAGAGGAGAGAGGTGGGGGGCAAGGTGGAGGTTGGGCGTGCGGCCTTTACCAACTGCCACTTTTCATGTCTGAAAGCCACGATGTCTCTCTCTCATGGGATGGCCAAACTCTCTGGGCAGGCAAAGCAGAGAAAAGGGAGAGATTCCAGATCGGCCCATCTGAGCTTTCATTTTCTTAAAGGCAGAACAGGTTACCCAGGGCTCGGTTTACACCTGTCGCCATTTCTAGCCACTGGGGGACCATAGGCAGACTGGTGGAACGCATATTAATGTTAAAAAACCTCGTAAAGTGAAAAGTGTAATGTTTAATGCACAAATGAACCATGGCAAAACACAACAAATTGGCAGTACCAAAGAGTTTTTGGCATCTATAGCACATTGCGCATCACCACGAGCCTGTAAACATAGAGGCTTCAATAAAGAGAAGGGGGGTCAGTGCAACACTTGGGAGTTTTATACAGTCTACGTTTTAAACTCACAAAGAAAGTAGTAGCGTTTGTGATGCAGTCGGCTCGTAAAATTAAATGAGAATCAACGTCATTAAAAACTAAATCGAACAGGGTGAATTGAGATCCCAATTTTCTAACGATTAATCGTGCAGGCCTAACTTTCAATCACTTTTCCTGTAGTGAGTACTATTTAACTACAATAAGAGTACCAAGGGCAAGTTCACTAGCTTTCAGCAGACCCGCTGAGCTAAATGAACTGATACACATCATTGATGGGATAACCAGCTGTACAGTAATGTTTATTGAGACTGAAGCTTCTGCCGGTTTTACATAATTACATTGGCTGGTTAGTAGGAACACATTTCAACCCACATTTTTAGTACTGGACTGTAATTAAATAGGACTTTATTTGGTGACATATGTATCACTCATGGGCATACTGTATGTAGATAAAACACAGTACTTCCAAAGGCTGTTGGTAAGGTCAAATCTGAGTGCTGCATACTAAGCATGCATACTACCTTTTTCCCTACCAATTAAAATAATGTAATGGGAAAATTACATTTAAGCATGATTTCAAATGTCCTTCTATAATATGCATGTGTTGATTTTTCATGTAATTATTCACAATTGTTTGCAGGGTGTATGACTTATGAATCCCTCTTTGTGTGTCCCCCCTTACGGAGAAAACGACAGTCTTTGCATTTTTCCTCCAAGGACAAATGCAAACAGTTGTCCAGAGCTATGGTAATCAAAGCAGGTCACCATAGCCTACCTAAAGACACAAGTTGTTCTTTTCCAGCTAAGATAGGACGACCAGTAGAGAACTTTGACACACAAAGGGCAGATTCAGAAAGACGTAACAGCTCCAACTTGTCTGCCTGGGAAGATTAATTGTTTCACTAAGATTAGATTAGATTAGTTTTCCAAACAAGGTATTCTTTCTCTGGGGGAACAGGTTATACGGCAGGAAACTGTAGTTGTATTTTGCAAGATGTTTGTCACTCTGTAGCTAATGTGTGCATTGTGAAAACCGGTCATGTCATTTGATTGTTCTCTGCAGAAAACCATACAAATTTCACTGAAGACCAAACCTTGCTACAGTTTGCAGCCCGTCTTGATTTTGTTTCAACAACGTCTCACTTCCAACAAATTCATCTTTTGCTGTACATGAAACTTCCACGACAATGTTTGAAAACGTTATGTTTGTCTCCTACTTAGCCAATTGTCACATTTTCTTTCAGACAAATTAAGATTCTGTTCTAAGTCTGTGTCAAACCTCAGCCCAAAACCTACGTGCGTAGTGCAGACCTTGTGTGTGGGTCCAGTAGGAAGATATTAAATACTGTTCCTCTTTAAGAAAGTTTTTCACATTAATTTTATCTATTCTGATCTAGAGGAGGACATAATATGTTTGAGCAGGTGTCATCTGTTCTCAAACTGCATTACAAACTCTTAATATACTTCTGTGCTGGGTCAAAAAGAGCCATCTTTCCAAAAACCATACCTTGATGTTTTTTTATTTTTTTTAATAAGTCTCTTTAGTTTAAATGTTACATTTTTTTAATTACCTAAAATAGAAAATCAGTAAAGACCAGTAATGTCTTTATCCTCCATGTTTTTAGAATTAGGGTAGACAGGGCTAAGGCAGGGTCCATAGGCCTGATGGTGCATTAATCCCCCAATGTCGACTTCCAGGCAGCGCTGCTACCGTTGACTTCAAAGCACCTAACCCTAACCATTGCCTCATTCGAGTGCCTATCAGGCAGCGCTGCCTTGTAACTCTCATAAAATTTTTGATAATAGATATAGTTTTAGGTAGTCTGTCTTTGGTCAAATGATAGATACTGAATGGGCAATGCAAGAGAAAAAAGCTTCTGATTTGCCATTTTGAAAGGGCACCCAAGAGTAAAAGGCCAGGCAAAACTGCTCCCTGTGCCCCTTCATGTACACACTCTAGCAAGACAAGTAAGCCCAGGTGAAGTATTTTCATCCTAGAATTTAAAATGAGATTAGAAAACACTCCAATTGTAAAGGGTGCTTCAGGGCACGAGGGTGACAGCCATGGATTGGTACTTTCACTTGCCGATAAGAATGTGATTTGCTTCTGCAATGGTGTTTTTGAGGGCTTGTTCACACCAAAATATAATTTGCATAAATCACTCTTCTTCTCTTACATTCATTCATCTTTTGTCAATAAAGCAATCACAAAAACATCTCAATCTGAACCTTTATAAATTGTGTATGATATTTTAAATTCACATCATTTAGAGAGAAAAGAAAACTGTATATCCCGAGCTATTTGTTAAGCTGAAATCATTTTGTGAGAACATTTAATACACCAACATGAAAAACTCATTAAAGACACAATCAATAAAACATTCAAGCGCCCTTATGTTGTGGCACCATCAACCCACAACTGCTTTTGTTAAGTGATTTGTCAGACTGATGACGCTATTTTGCTCTGATATGTATTATGCAGTCATTTATTACGCAGTCATGTGGATGTGAGGTGAAAGTTTACAGAAGCTCAAACATTTTCCTCACATATTTATGCTATAGATTTGTGAAGATAAAAAAGGTTTCCTGTCATTGCAGAAAAACAGGCCGGTAGTTTAGGTTGCAGTACGACAGAGTGACCAAAACTTTAACTTTTCTATCCCTGTTTATTTTTAAGCTAATTGCAAACAATCCCAGAATTGAATGCTAACTTATCTTCTTTTTCTCTGAGCATTTGTATCTGATTGTGTATCAAAATCTGCCAACATTCCCATATGTGTCAAGGATAAAAGGAGAGGGGGGCTAAAAGCAGCCCCTGAAAAGAGCTTCTCCATCTGGCCGTTAATTATCACGGACTAGCGTGTGTCATTCAAAAACCTAGTGAAAGGTGGAATGGTACTGCTTAGCCTGGAGTACAATAAATGGCATCACCAAGAGCTTTGAAAATCCCAAGTACTATTCAATAGCTTTAAAGGGCATCTTCAAATTCACATTCAGAGCATACTGACAATATCATTCCATAAAACGCAGCACAACATGGTTTGTTGACTGTGCATTTCATTCACTTAGCATTGATTTCTCCCATGCTGGCACGGGGCAACGGAGTAAATGTAAAAATATGTTAATTATATGAAAATCTGGCAAAAATTTCACTATTTTTGAAGTGTTGTTTAGATGCCTTGAACTCAGAATACTAAAATATATTCAAATTAATCTAATGAGAACTCCCCCGTTGGGCACCGACAAAGCTAACCAGGGTGACCCCTGTGCAGATGGGATATCCTACCGGATCAGCAGGAAACTGGATTAGTAGACTTTATTTGTTATGCACATAATATTGTCCTTCACTCATGGCAGCCACAAAAAGCTCTTTTACAACCAACCCTCTTGGCAGCGATGGTCAAAGGCTGCAGCCTCCCATGAACACATAGCTCCTTTGACCCACATTGCTTTTCAAAAGATTTACTTAAAGCCATCTGTGGACTTGATAGGCTTAACCCTCCTGTTGTCCTCGAGTCCAATTTGACCCATTTTTTTAAGTTTCTACATAAACGACGACAAAAAAATTGGCAAAAAAGTAACGTGGATGGTTCCCTACAACGCTTGTCACTCTTCAAATAAAATGAATGATCAGTTCACTACGTTCACTGAATTTGTGTGTTTTACTCAATTGTCTTCTATTCACAAAGTCGGAAAAATCTTCAAAAACATTTTTAAAAAAACGTAAAAAATGACAAAAACATTTTGGAAAAAAAATGTCAAAAATGTCAGTTAAAAGCTTTTACAATGTCAAAAAACAAAACTTTGGGAACAGCGACGACCAAAACGTGCGAAAAGTGGCACGGTGGACGGGAAGACAACACAAGGGTTAAGAGGGGCTGCGATGTGTCTTGAAAAGGAAAAGTGCAATTACAAAATGTTCCACAGCTTCTTTTAGGGAGAAGGAGACGAGATCTTTGTATCCCACAAAAGATCTCATGGACCTGATTTGTATATATTTTTTTGAAATCCCATAAGATCAACGTTACTACTAAGATATCCTTGTTGTTTTAAAGCTCATCTGTTGTTCCATATCCTTACCTGTGAGAGCTCACTGGCATCTACTTCACCATTGTTATCTGCATCAAAGCCTTTGAACATCATATCAACCAGTTGCTTCCTTGCAGCTATGTCGTCCTTATGGGCCCCATGGATGTTTGACCCCAAGTATCGTTTGGCATGCAAATCCAGAATCTTGGTTTTCAGCCGCCGGTAGTCACTCAGTCTGCAGTTATCATCTGGGAAAGAAAGATTAAAAGAGAGGCCGAATGGTTAGAAGGAGAGAATCTTTCTAATAATCTTGTGTCAATTACTACTGTAAGAGCTGACAGGAACGTACGTTTTGCTTTGTTTGGATTGCTAAAAATAATTAAATGTTAACGGGATGTCTAAAAACAGATATTTCATATATACCTAAATGACTCCCAGGTGCTGAAAAGGTGCATTATTAAAAGCATTGAACTCATGATTCCTAAAATTGGATGTAATGTTTCAAATGTCAGCCAATTAGTACCTGTGGAAACTAGAATCCCCCTGAAGACTGACATTATTAAACAATAAGCGGCTGTTTATATTCAGTGAAACCCAAATCAGAGCATGTCTATGCTTTTCTGAATCACAATAACAAATGCTAAGGATTATTTTCCCGAGGGGAGCACAAATAGTGACACGTCGTGCAACATTTTCTTGTCTCAAACTAAGAGAGCAGAGAAACCACAAAGAAACATACAAACAAATCCATCACACTGGTGTCTGGCGCTAACCCTGACAGCAACAGAAAACATGATGGTGTTGGATTTCCACCCCGCCATCAAAGGCTCAAGATCAAAGAAGTTAACTACATGAAAGGTTCGGCAGAGTCAAGTCGAGGCAAAAAAGAAAATAATGACTAGAACTACAGGTTGACACATGTCATATCAACTTCTCATTGTTAGATCTGCGAGTGTTTCTCCTCGCCTAACTGTTATATTAGCTGATGTCATGTTGTTTGCCAAGATGCTTTTTCAAGTCTCAGGGGAGGAAGGTGACATCATTGCCACATCGCACGTATCTACTCAGGGAGAAATATAGAATAATAGCTGCTGCATGGAGTCTTCTGCGAGAAAATTAACTTTGTGTGGTGATGGTCAGGCAAGAATGATTTAGTGAGAGCGGTAATGAGATCTCCACTCAGTAGAACTGGGTTCTCGCTGATGACTAGTTAAGCAGAACCAGAATGACCCTCGAGGCGAATCACATGTCATTGGCTGATGTGTAGGGAACTCATTTTTGTTCAAAAGTATTCGTACAGCAATTCTTCAAGAGAAACATCAGCATCCTTCATAATGTAATCATGATGCTAACCATCATTGGGGTGTAAGAGGCTGAGAGGAAACTCACTCAGTAAAATCAATGGGCTTCCACAGAGGCTATCAAGCCATTTTCGTTTTCATCTCAATTTTGTGTGACCTTGTCCGAATGTGTAAAACCGTCATTCCCTGGTATTGAAATATTTATTATTGTGACTGAAAAAGGTGCGAGATGTAACAGTTATGAGTCTTTCTTTGGTGTAAAGCGAAGGAAACATTGGAAGCGTTTGAGGATTTTTTCACATTCTACCATGAAAAGAAAAATATTTTTTTTTCTTTTACTTCACTGTAAATAAACTGATTAGAGATATGATACAACTTTGTCTGCTAGGGCTAAAATTATTTTTGCATCCCTGGGTAGCATGTATGAAAAAGTACATAAACATACATACATACATATGATGAATGACACCAAAAGACATACATGAAACAATAGCACAAATGACATAAACACCCATGTAAAGAAACGAAGCATACATGTACAACAGAAAAAAGACATAAACATACACACAGACAAGGTCTTGGGGACTTGTAACCCTGAAAGAATATTGCACTGGATTTAATGTAGCTGGTTTAACAATAGGATAGATTGCTGAATGAAAGAGTGTTTAGGTCTGATGCAATTGAAAGCATGAACTCTAAAGTGTCTATTTAAAGGCAGGAACTGATATTCTCTGTCTAAAACATGTGAGGCGTATCATGTGAGATGATTGAGTGAGCTTCTCAGTACTGTATGAACAATACCAGTGTTCCAGAGGAAGACTGAAGAACTTATTTTAGCTACAGATGGGTGACAAACAAAGGAAAAACCTGGATAATGAGTGGAGAAACATGATGAATGCAATTGCCTCCACACACAAGGAGTCAATGATGTCATTCATAGACTAGGGCCTTTTGCATTCACCTGCTCGCAATCCAGTTGCACACCCATATGACATCCTGTACCGGTGTGTTGGACAATGCTCTGCCACCATTTTCCAAACATAAATTGAGGAAAATTATTTTTTTGCTCTCAATACATGTTGTGTTTTTACAAGGTCTCAGTTGTTTCTGGGCTAGAGAAATGTCCAAAGTACTGTATATGCTTTGTTTTCTAATAGCAACTTGGAAAACTGAATAATTAATAGCTCACATAGCCAGGTGGAGAGAATTAAACATAAGGAGGGAGCTTAGAAACAACGTCTCTGTTTGTTTTAGCAGGTACACCTGTCAGTAGGAGAGTTGTTGACAGATGTTGAAGCTGCATGCTCAATCTGAAGCTTCATGAAACTAGCAGAGTGTGAACAACAGTGGTGGCCGGTAAGCTTGTCCTTTCTACGAGCCACTGCAGACGGCAAACCAAGAGGAGGAGCTATTGAATTACAGAATTTACTTTGGCTGTAATAATAACGGTAACAGTGGCTGGTGAATTTCTGGTAATGAAACCAGCTAGTTTAATTATTGCCGTGGAAACTGTGGCTGTTAGAGCACAGGCCATTGAGGCTGCAGCATGCTGCATATCATGGGACAGGGTCTGTTTTGACAAGCGACAGTGCCTGAGACGCTGCCTTAGTCACAAATGGCAGAATGAATAAAAGATTAATGGCTGCTGGCATAACCAGGGGATCTGAAGGTCACCAACGTCAAAGGATCACGCACTGGTACATGCACACACACACACACACACACACACACACACACACACACAAACTGCATTGCACATGCATTAACACATTCATGTAACATAAATTCTCCCCACCCCCAAGTATCAAATGTACATGTCTACACAGGGGAGTCGGTGTCAACATATATTAGACAATGGCTACAATAATCTCTCAAATTAACTAACCAGAATACCATGTCAAAAATACATTGTATATTTTAGTCCAATCTAGGGCTGAAACGATTGCACGAGTAACTTGAATAATTCGATTACTAAAAATCCTCGTTTTCAAAATTCTTTGCCTTGAAGCTTAGTTTAAACAATGTAACTAACGTTGCATACTGCTGTGTTTCCGCATGGTTGATTATTACTGTCGCACAACAGGCTGACGCTGCTGTAAACACACGCTGTGAAGACTGAGACACAGGAAGAGAGAAAAAATATTGAGGGTTAGGGTTAGAAACAGGCTGGGAAAACAACAGGAGATTCCGTATCACTTGAAGCTGAAAAAAACCCAGAAAAAATCTGGACAATGTGTCACAGAACGGACAGGTTACACAAGGTAACATTAACGTCTATAAGCAGTCTCTACAGCATGCTTTGCTTTGATTTTATTTATTTGATTTTATTAAGAATGTCTTACACATGAAAAGACATCAAATACAATCAAGGATAACAACACAAAGTCCAGGACTCATGTCCATTGTGGTCCTCAACACATGAGGACAAGACACTTACAGAGTGTGTGATAAACATTGACATGACATCAACAATTTTACTTAAGTAAATAAAAATAAAAATTGTAATTTGCCTTTTGTTTTCTTTCACAACCCTAGTAACCAGGCCTTGATTGTCTTTTGTAAAAGAGTTCAATGTGGAAATGACTTTAATTTGCCAATCTAAATTGTTCTACTGAACTGGCCCTTTTATAGTTAAAGGTTCCTTTCCCTAACACTGTCTTAGATCTGTTAGGACACAGGTCAGATATGCTGCTACGCGTGTAAATATTATGTGTGTCCTTTACCTTAGTTATAAGACAAGACAAAAAAATTGGGACAATATAACAATATTTTATAGATCATGGTCAGTCTGTGTTCAGTCATGTTACTCTGTAAATTGTGATTTTTGTTTTTAGAAAGCAAGCTAAAATGAAACACCAGCCCCTTTCTCTTAACCAGCGCCTCCTGAACATGGCTACTTGATATGCATGTCAATGACGTCATCGGCCAGTGCATTCTTCATTCTTTCTAAACTTCACTCAGAGCACCCTTCTGAAAATGTGTCCCCCAGAACAGTATAGTTGAATAACCCCGCTGTAAGCTTTGTAAAGTCACATAATATCCCACAAGGCTAGTGCTTAAACATGTTAGCGTATTCCTGTTAGTGTATGCAATTTAAGCAATAAAATTGTTGCTTTAAAAAAAAAAAATCTCTCATTTACTATTGCTTTTTCCTGTAAAGCAAAAGGTTTTTTCATCCAACTTCTTGAATAATTGATGGAATAATCGGTAGATTACTTGATTGTTAAAAGAATCAATAGCTGCAGCCCTAGTCCGATCCATGTAGTCGAAACAAGATCTACTGATGAGATTGTGAGTCTTGTAACACCCATCTTTGGGTTGTATAGCCACCCACGTAGCTTTTGAGCTGTGTGTATCACAAGGCCATGCAACCTGCCTGCTTGCTCCATATAACTAGCGGGGTAATCACTTCAGCAAAAACAACTTCAGCGATTTTGTCTCGGAGGCTTTTTGACAAACTAGTGCTGGCCCCTAAATGTTGATGTTTATTAAACTCCTATAAAACCCATTTGTAAAACCTTTATAATGGATGGTTTTGTGTGTTTGTTATTTCAACTGTGTGAAAAAAAGCAGAACACATAATGGCAGTTGCTAATTTTTGTGCGTTAGTCTCTTGCATGTCATGAAACCTTAAGGCACACAGATTTAGCTCACTTACTGGAAAAGTGCCATTTTTAAGGGAATGGAGAAAAAAAAATCCTTGTATCCAACTAAGTGTTTCCTGCGTCTGCAAAGCTCACTTCAGAGTCGTAAGGAGACTAAATAGTTTAAAATGTTGCAGGCAAAAGTTGCAGTGGTCTAACTGGCCCGTCTTCTACGTTCTTCTCATCCAACTGATGGTGTCCCCTGCAACTCAGCTTGCTAAATCACCAGTGGCTGTTTTTTGGAATGACCTGTTAAAGTTAATGGTGAAGTCAGCTGGAAAGTCAGTTACAACTAACGTCTCATATCTATGAGACGTTGTTACAAACTGTCAACTGGTTGAAATGGCAGAGTTTTGGAGGGCCTGCGAGCACAGTATATACTGTATATATATATATATATATATATATATATATATATATATATATGTCTGTAGTAAGTATCTCAGTATCCTCATTTATATTTTAAGATGCTACAAAAGCATTGAAAGTCAGAAGTTGTGACAGAGGTACGGAGAGTTGTTGCTATGTGTCATGTGTAAAATAAAAATGTAATGTAGTGTAAAATAATGCTGCAGCACTACACTCAATGGTTCACCATTGCTTTCATTATCTAAAATTCTTCACAGTATATTTATATTAATAGTGTATTTTCATAGTGGCTGTGAATCTGTCGAGGTGGCTTTTTTTTCATGTTGGGTGGTATTGTTTTTTTTAACACTGTTTGGTAACGAAACATGAAGGACATAGACTTGTCACTTTGACTGCTCAATGACCTTGCTCGTGACAAATGTCTGGTCAAATAGAATTATATGTGGCAAGCAGCTGGCTTGGTTCCACTGTGCACAGCCACTGCCTCTTTTTAATTGCCTTGAACTGTTCACATAATGTGGAGGTGAAGTCCCCACCTGGGTGAAAATACATGTCAGAGTGAAAGGGCTCGTATGCTCGGCTCTGATTGAGGGAAAACCTTTTCTTTGATTCAAGCTATTTGTCAAAAGAAGCAACACAGTAGCAGCTAGCTACTCTGCTGTGAGTAAAGAGCTTTGGTATTTAAACGGGAAAAAAACTAAAACCATTGCCACCAACTCTCACTTTTATTGGTATAATGTTATGTAATGGTAATAATGTTTGATTAGCTTAGCTTAGAAAGAATCAGGCTCTCTTTAGGCGTTCAGCATTTCTCAGTTACAAGAAATGGTAGTTCATTGGGTGTAGTGTGTTGAAGGACTTTTTTAATGACTTTATAAATATGTATACTGTATATGATTATAAATTATATAATTAATATCATTGACATGATTAAAAAATAGTGCCAGAACAAGACCTTGATTTGGGAAAGAAAAAGTCTCTAAAATAGCATGTTGACAGAGTAGCATTTTATTATAAAGGGAAACTCCACGGACTTTACATAGTGTGCACACAGCGCGCACACACCATGCTTGGTATACACACAGGGACTTGCAGTAGCACACAAACATGAAAAAGATTATAAATAAAAATATTGCATAGTGCTCGTACCATATATGATCTGCTCAGGCGCTTTCACTTCACACACGGGCAGATCAATTTCTTCTCCTGGAAGTCTCGCCTTCCTGCTTAGCAATGTGCCAAGGTACAAACAAGCCTGGCTTTTTTAAAGATTATTTTTGGGGCATTTTAGGACTTTATTTATAGGACAGCTGAAGACATGAAAGGGGAGAGAGAGACGGGCAATAACATGCAGCAAAGGGCCACAGGTCGCAGTCAAACCTGCTGCGTGGAGGAGTTAACCTCTGTAGATGGGTGCGTGCTCTCACTAGGTGAGCTACACAAATTGGGACTAAAAGGCTGTCTACATAGGCGATAGAAGCATATTTCACTGGCATCTGATGGAAAAAGCATTTTAAGCTGTCTTTGATGCTAAACAACATTTAACTTGCTTTAAGTACATAACTGCCACTTGAAGTTTTCTATGCACTACTTTCAGTCTAAATAGAAACATAGAAAAAAAAGTATACACTGAAAAGACAGCAGCTTACATGCAACTTTGTGTACATGGCCAGTCACACTATAAATAGATCTTTCAGAACCAGGCATCGTTGATGATTCTGTCAACAAGCTGCAAATGAAATACTTGTGAAGCCAAAAACATGTGCTGCGATTATTAAATAATGTGGCAGACATGAAAAAAATCATGTTTAAAACAAACTCCAATGTGTACTGTAGACACATTTAAATGTGCAGTAAAAATAGGTTGAATGCGATCATAGCGGGAATGTCAGTACAGCGGCTTGTACTGATCTATAATTTAGCAGGTGATTCTCACAAGGATTTGTCATCCTGCTTTAAAATGCAAAAAAGACTCGCCCTTTCGTTAATTAATGAAACCATTAAAAAAAGAATAGGGCCCAGAGGTGGACTTTGACACTGAAGTAGTACAACCGTAAGGTCCAGGGTCCATTTTCCGTTGACAGAGACCGAACATCTTTCATAAGAATATTTACAGTATAAGAATAAGCCATCAGGGTCAATCACGAAGTCAGATGTTCAAGTATTTCAAAATTCTGCAGGTACATTCATGGTGTATTATCTTTGTTTTGATATCCCTTGAGTATATCATGAACAAATTCAGCAACGCCGCCTATCCATTGACTATATGATGTGAAAAAGGTTGGTTCACATACGTAGTTCACAAAGAATACTGTAAATGGGGTTATAAAGTGTCACATCCACACTATACAGCATGTACAAAAATTTGAAAATGATATCATGTATAAATATATTGTAACTTAAAATGTTCTGCTTATATGCAACATGTGCAGTATGTACTGTATGTCACATGCTTTGTCTTTATATTAATCATATTTATATGTCGTCAGTGACAAAGTTACTACTCTCCCATCATGAGACAAGCCTCTCTGGCTATGTGGCACTCAAATACACCTGAACTTTTTTTTCCAAAAGAGGACCAACTAAACTAAATGATAATAATATTATATTATTATATTATAAATAACAAATAATGGCAGTCTCCTGGGCGCGACCAGCACCCATATGACAGGTAAATGTTGGATAGCAACAAACAAGCGATAAACCAGGAAGGCTAAGAGAAATATTTGCATTAAACGATTTGCTTAGGGCTGGGCAGAATGGCCTAAAATATTATTACTATACTAAACTGTATTACTAGGACATATTTCATATAGTACAGAGTAAGGCTGGACCAAAATATTTGACTATTGGGATATTTATTCTTTGGTTAGGTTTTCTGCTTTCAATTTTGGGATTGGATATTTTCTTCTTTTTTTTCTTTAAACCTGAAGAACAGAATCCTAAAAAATGTATATATTTGATTAAACCAAAAGACGTGTTGCTGCACATTGAAAATACACACTAATCACTCTCAGAATGCTTAGTTATGTCAGTGGAAAAAAACAAACCTCCATCCATCCAGTATTCACTGAGGCCACAACCAGGCCCCTTTTAAAAGCAGTATTGTTTTATTTATATAAAGAAAAGGTGGCTCAGCAGAATATATGGAGTCCACTCTGCTGAAATGGTCCCATCTTTGCTCCACAGAGTCTGCCCCCCACCACCTTCTCCAGCTTTTCCATCTCTGTCTCCGGGGCCCTGGGTACTGCCACAGCTCACAATACATCAAGACAGCACAGCATGACAACTGGGTTACCCAAATCAGAGGTCACTGATTGCAATCTTTAAGAGCAACTAGAGGTGTCACTGCTGCAACACCTGACAGAATCTGTAATGGATATCTGGGCAGTAGGGCTGCAAACTCCTCACAGCCGCTCTGTCCAGGATGATACGAATGCATAAAACTGTCGTGCTGAAGAGCTTTGCATCTACAGTGTATACAAATTGGAGAGAAAAGACAAATCTAAGGGTTCAAAGTAGGCCTGCACGATTTGGGGAAAAATATGAAATAATATATCACGATTCACTGCCACAATTTTTTCTTATTAAGGGTAATCTTTATTGCACACATGAACCATGACAAAACAAATTGTCAGAATCCAAACAGATATTTTTGGCACCTATAGCACATTGCTCATCACCACAAGCCTGTTAACATAGAGGCTTCAATGAAGTGAAGGGAGAGCATTGCAGCGCTAGGGAGCCCTTTTTTATTCATGTTTAAAACTCACAGGATAAAGTAGTAGCATTCGTGATGCAGTCGGCTCGTAAAATTGAATGAGAAGTCATAAAAAAAAAAATCTTAATTTAAAAAAATACATACAAAATAAAAATAAATAGAATATTTTTTTAATAGAATTTAAATTAATTTAATTTTAAATTAAATTATGAACAGAGTGAATCGAGATAGGGATTTTTAAAACAATCCTGCAGGCCTAGTTCAGAGTTAATTATTGACCTTAGAAACAGCTGATAAAGTCTAACAAGATCCATTTAGTTGCTGTCCTGGATCTTTCAAATATAATTGTAATGGGTACCTATACAGTATGTTAGGCTGCTGACATTGACAGTTTTTATCATGCAGTACCAAAAACTATTTCCATCAATGTAACACAGTTTTGGAAACTAACCAGCCCAATTACTAGAAACTACATTCTCGCCTGCAAGCTTAATATGCATAGTCTCTAAATGAGGATTAGTCACATGTCAAAGTGGCTGATGCAGTTGATCAACTTGAAACAATCTGAAACTGACTTGCATCTGTTTTTTACATGATAAATTTACTCCAACCTCCTCCATGAGAGGTTTTGCAGCAATGTAAGTACATTGTGCTACTTCCATCATTGCATCTTGGAGAGAACTTCATTGTTTACACAGCCACAATGGGTCACTTATCAGGAAAATGTCATTTTTCTGTTGAGGACAGCCTCTACATAGTTTCTTTAGGAACTTTACTTAGTTTGAGTAAAACTGCTGAGTGTCTGGTAACAGCTCAAGATAGACACCCTCCTTTCATTCAGTCTCATTCAGACAGACACCTGCATCCTCCTCGGATGCAGGTGTAATTCTTTCCTTCCCATCTTTCATCAGGACAGCTGCTCTTCCTTGTGTCTTTATCTATGATGTATTACCCCTCCTATCCCTCCTCTCTCACCTTGAATGGGATCATGATCATCCACAAGACTTTACTGCAACCTCAACACCCCCATCCAACTCCCCCTCCCCCCTTAAGGTATAACTTATTTATAAGCCTCAATGTTTTTGTTTTTAAAATGTTCAGGGAAAATATCCCTATTTCATAAAAGTTAAGATAGGAGAGTGAGATAGAGGTAAACTGAGATAAAAACTCAGACAGAAAAAGAAGTTTAGAGGAGGAAGAGATAGCAAGAATGGAGGCTTTGTTCACTTCTATAATCTGATCCCAGTAAAGTTGATTACATAGAGCTTACGCCTTCAGCGGGAGGTCTTGTTGATGACATGATAGAGGACAGTGAACCAGGGGCTTAACACACCTAGGCAGAGATATCACATCAATACACTGCTGCAAGGCTATATTTGGACTATGGCACACAGACTGGGGAATATTGTTTTTCTAAAGTTGGGCCATACAGGTAGAAAGCTGGGGTTTTACAGCAAAGCATGGAAACATTCCTCATAATTGGGACATACATCATGTCACTAGTTTAATTTAAGGACTTAATATGTTAGACTGAAGCTCAGACAAAAAAGCAAGGGAAATGAGAAGGGTCTGACTTTATAAATCTCATTGCTCCTGCTACTAACAAAAAATGCAATCTTAAACTAGTCATAGTGGCTCACAGCGCGGGCAGGTTAGCTTACCTAGAGTCAGTGAACTGTTGGGATGAACCTCTGCACTTGGCTCTCCCTTCTGGGCTCTTTTTTTCCCACTACCATGGTTAAAAAATTCTTTGTGAATATAAGTTATTTAAAATAGTAATCTGCAACACCTGGACAACAAGTTTGAAATCTACAGTTCCATGACAACCCAGCAAACTTTTACTGATGGAAGACCATGCAATGCCTCACCCAAGAACATTAAACTTGGCATCACAACCAAGTCCTAAAGAGCCTTGCCTTCACCCTGGAAAACAAGCAAGTTGCCAGCAATTACCTACCTCCAGCAATATCCAACCCCCTAAGAAGAACAACCTTTGACCAAGAGGGGCTAAGATAACCAGGAGAGGCTCCACCCCACTGGAGCAACTGCACTTAGCCTGTGAATGGAAGATGCTGGCTGACATTGGTCAACAACTCATATTTTCTCCAGAGATAACTACCAACAATCAAAGGCCTGGTTCGGTGCTCTGGTCACCTTCTCTGTGGGAAAATATTCAGCACCGAGCTCACTTTACCACCCTGGGAGAACTCAGGGAACGAGGGTTTCAAGGGAAAACATCTACCCTATACCAAGTTGGCTGCTTAAGCACAACATTGTAACATTGGAACACAAAAGTCTGCACTGTGGAGGTAGGGTGCATACGTAGGTGGCAATATCTACCACCAATTGCACAGAGACCTAAGAATCAGGAGGCCAAAGCCTGTGCTTAGCCATCAAAGCTGCGTTGAAGGCAGCGGAGAGAAGCAGCCAGTAGCTTTGGATGAAAAGGCAAAACCCCTTCTGGGCACTGAAGTAGCAGACCTGGACAACATACAAAGGAGTGTTTCTGGGAGGCCAGAATTAAACTCTTCTCTTCTGTGTCAACCTTTGTCAATAAACTTCATTGTTGCATTTAGTATCAGCAAGTAGACACTCTCTTGTATGCTCTTGCACAAAGGATATTAAAATTGTATTCTATGTTGTGGAAAAAAGTCCTTTGAGTACTAGTTAGCTGTTCTGCTGACCATAACTGTACGTACACACCACCGTTGACTTGAACTTCTAAAGTTTCTGTAAGTCATTCATTTTCAATAGAAACTGGCTTCTCTCAGCAGCAAGGATCAGCAAATCTGTCGGCATAGCATTGTGGGCAACCAGAGCATCAATCAGAAAGTTGAAAGTAGCTTAACTTTATGGTAATAAGCTATGATGCTGTTTAGCGGCAAACACCAGCAACCAATCGGAATATAGACATCTTTTGCGCTGGCTGATTCCAGAGAAACATAAGATGTAAACTTTCGTTCCTGCCTCCGAGAAAATGGAGGGAAAGTTCATAATCACCGTTGCTGGTTTCCTTATCATTTATGATATGACCTTGTTTGCGTATAGGCACCAGTCAACCTTAGCTGCCGGTCACATCGAGTTAACTGTCAACAGACACCGCTGAGGCCAACAAACAATAAAAATTCTGTCATTATATATATATATATATATATATATATATATATATATATATATATATATATATATATATAATTTATAAAAGGTTTCGAGTGTAAATATATTGGCCATGCAGTGGCTGCTTTTGCTTTTTCCATGATCAAACATGTAATGCTGCCACGTCAGAGCGGCCAAAGCGTCAAAAGCTCCCCCGTACTTTTTGACAAGCGTCCAGAGCGTCTTTCGAGCTCAAGTCGGCGGCGGTGTGTACATATAGTAAGAAGCTAATGACATTTACATGTAACCCAGCTAGCTTCTATGTGATCAGAAACTGGTTGTTTCTTTTACTTAACATGTCAGTGTTTACCTCAACCAATGACTTTATTTTGGTCCCTGGAGCAGCTAAGTGTCTGAGAATGTTTGTGCTACAGGAATAAAATTCCAGTCCACCATAAGTCTGTTTGTGGTCTAAAGGAGTATAAAAATCCATCCAGATTCATTTAGTGGAATTATATTAGAGGCAATAACGGACCCAAACCCACACCCACAGTCTCCCACTCAGAGTATAAAGCAGATACTTACACTGACCGGCAGTAACAATCCCTCCCAAGTCTTGCTTTTTATCCCACAGCAGGGACAGTATTAGGTTAAAGGACTCTATAATTATCAATTTAGCCACTGGAGTCATAACTGGGAACCATAAAGAGTTTCATCACAAAATTCACCTGCCACAAACTCTGGCACAGATTATTTTATAGTTTTATGTTATCTCCAAATCCCTTATTACTTTGACATATTTTCATTAATCTTGTTTCTTTGTTGAAGTGCTTTGTGTCACCTTGGTCAGTAGTAGGGATGAGTAAAGGTCAAGTTCAGCTGAATTGTAAAGCATTTATTCTGTGTCTAAAACATTTTTCTCCTTGATGGTTTTGTCAGGAATTGGAATGTTTTCTGATGTATGGAGTAATCTACCATATTGGCAGGATGCTCACTCATTTCTGCTTTTGACAGACTCACATTCAAACTGTTAGAAGCTGTGAGGAAAAAAGTTCCTCAACGTTATGTTCACTGCACTGTAGGCGCTGACCATAAAACTATTGCAATATCCAAATCAGTAGAGACACAGAAAGGCTATAATATTTCACCAAACCATAAGAGGAATTTTAAAATGTTATCAAAGTTAAGTTTTGGGAGATTAATTCATAGCTTATAAAAAAAGTATAAAGCTTAAAAACATACAGTATAGACCTACATCTGCTATTCATCTTAGGCTGCAGTTTCTCCAACAATGGAATGGCTCAGAAAGAAAAGTCTAAAGCAACTAAATTGAGTACTTTTATAGTAACGTTTAAATGTGAAAAATAGTGAAAGGGGGTTGCTCGAAGGGATGAACCTACAGAGAATTCTCAGATTTACTGAGCTTTATAGTTAGTTTTAACTCATTGTTTGGCGGTCTGGCCCACAGCTGTACTGTTTTAGTTCACTCTTACTGCTCTCGTTTTTGACCACAGCAAGCAGCTGTTTCCAAACCACTCTACACTACCTGCTCTGCACAAAACAGCTAACGACAAATGAAACAGCTAACGAGCTGGTTAGAATACTGGAGCATTTTCCAACTGAAGAGACAGATATTTTCCTCATGAGTTGGTAGAGAACAATAACAAAGCAAATATTGGACTTACATTCATCATGTGGCCACAAACGTGACTCCAAATGAACGATAATGCGGCCCTGTAACTTGCTCGATGTGTATATGGGGAACTGTTTTCTACAAGGTCCCCAAAAATCCTCTACCAAAGAAAAGTGACAGCCTTTGACTGAAGTGATATGGTCAATGGCTGTAGAGTAAGTGGACATTGAATGGACAATGTTTTGTCAAAAATTACCTGTCCAGTTCAGTTTCTCAGATGGTTCAGAGAATATCCTTCTAAGGTTTATGTATGGTGCCTATAACCCATGCCTTCCAAATCTAGTTAGATGTCAGAGAAAATGTTACCTTTAATTATATAACTAATACTAAGCATCATGCCAGTTTGCAGCACACATTTTTACAAAAAAGCAAACAATTGGTAATACAATCTGAAGCACAGAAGATGACAGTTTGTTTTCTTTATAATCAATATCACACACCTCATGTGTACACTAATTGTATGGAGGGAACTTTTTCTTAGGCCAATAAAAAAAATGTATAACCAGAGATTTTCCCCCTCCATTTTTCCCTTTTCTTTCTCAAAATAGATCTATTGCTCACTTTATTGCATTGTCCAGCACCTGAAAATAAAACACATTTGTCACATTGCTAGGTCAGATGTGGTGCGCTATACATAGAATGATGTCAACACTTTGATATTAGAAGACACCCACAACACTGCAGCCCAGTCAACCCTCTCCCCCCACACTCTCTTCTTCTCTGTATCTGTGTCTTACTCATAAAACACACTGCTTTAAGCAGTGTTGGCAGCTATTGTTCTTTTATTTCACGAAATTGTCTTGAGGCTTGATATTTAGGATGGGGAAAGTAGGTGGAAACAAAAGAGGAGGAGGAGGCATGGAGCGGTAAAATTAAGTATTTTCAGGATAATTGCTTGCACAGGAAAATGGGGTTTAACCAATACTTTAATGGAAAGCCATCTTGAACAGACCGCTAAAATGTTTTGGAGGCCATTCACTCAAATAGATATACTTTTCAGGCAACCGAATTCAATTGGCCAATTCATCAAGAGTCTTATCAAGGACAGAACAAACAGTGAACTAAATACATTCTTAATTTAAAGGGAAAAAAATATTTGTACAGTTTGTAAAGGTTGGGAAAGTCAACAGCCACTGCCAATGCCAACTTCCAGCTACTCCAGCAGATAATAGAAACCTGTAGTCCAAGCTGTGACTCTTTGAAACTGTGAACTTGCCACAAAAACTGTCACCATGTCATGTGACCTTTAATCTATTTAATATGCTTCATATATTTAAGTCCTAAACTTTTTCTGTTTAATATCCCCCTCCGGACGTGTCTTTATGTATGTGAAAGTGTTATGATTGTTATTTAGTTTACATGGTTTTTTCCACATACTTTTTTTTTTTTTTACTGATCTCTGAGACCAGCTCCAAATCTGCAGCAATAGCCTCGGTTCCTGTCTGAATCCGCGGTCAGTCAGAATCAGACTCTAATGAGGAGTCTGTTGGGCACCATAATTGGCGACTAGCAGACGTATCAGAGTAGTGAGTGTAGTTAACATCCTTTATTTGTTCATGTTGTCTGTTGCAGTGGCTGACACGGTTCTGCACTGACAATTCAGTTCTGCACTGGAGGTTTCCGTTTTTTCTTTCAGCTTTTGTACAACTTTCAAACCAACCAAATCTAGTATGGCTGTCGTACATTTGAATCTCAGATTTTAAAGGGACTTTAGACATTTTACCCTTCTGAAGAGGTATGTGAAATCACCTCTGTAGTGACAAGTCAGAAAAGTCAAGGTCAGAAGTTTTAATGGGGCAGAAACTAATAAAAACACATGTTTGAGTGGAGGAAATATTTAAATCTTGTTTTATCTATGGGTCTAGCTCTTGTGAATGCTCATCAATTAAATTAATCTGCACTGTCAACCTCCTGTTCAACACTACAGGGGGGAGGAACATCAAACATGTTTAATTGGCTAATTTGTCATATGATTGTACGGGATCTGTGGCCTAGTCCTCTACACACACACCTCTGATGGAATAATTGGATATTTTAGGCACATAATGAACATGCAAAAGAATATAGGATGCTTTAAAGCTGAGCGAGCTATAGATAAAGCCATCGATCAAAGACACCAGTTCCTAAGTGCACAAACCTGCAGCGGTTTTCATGTTGTCGTCATTGGATTGAACTACACAAAAAATTCCAATAAAAAGTACCCATTAGTTTGATTCTAAATCTAAATAGAGTTGCTGCTTCTTTAGTAGTAAGATGTGAAATGTGGAATATATCATAAAACGGAATTAAAGATACAATTTCTGACTGAACTCTGGCAGTTTGTTAGGCTGTAGTGCCAACAAAGGTTCATTCAAACATTTCAAAATGAACATGCTCATGTTTTAATATCAAAGCCAAGTGTGTCCTTCAAATACATAAACTACAATGTTTTTATGTAATATTTATGATTTTCTTGTAGTTATTTTTGAAAACATCTCTTTAAATGCAATTGCAACGTGTTGGGTTGACAACAATGAATGCTAAAATTGATCCAGCTAGTTTAAGAAAAAAAGTCATCTCTCCACCCACACTTTTGTTTCTCTCATGCTCAATATCTCTCCAATATTCAGGTTACTGTTACAGTTCTACCTGACACAGACATCCCTCTTTAACGTCCTTGAATTGTTTATTTATTGAGCTTATGTGAGATTGTATTTTGGGCTCAATGAGTCTAAGAATGGTGGTAATGGATAATAGAGTAGATGCTATTATGTTAAGTATGTTTTTCTTGCATTTAAAGTAAGTTATGGTTATTTCATTCTCTCAATTCCTCTGAGTCAGGCTTGTAATAAAGGACTCTAAACAAACTGAAATACCCTCCACCATCTCTCACACAATAAAGCAAAGCACAATTGCCTAAATAATCTCTTTTTTTTGGTATGCTACAAAGCAGCTGGTGCTAATTGGTCTTATAAATAGGTTAAACCAAGCCTCAGGTGTCTAGACTGCGTACTACTGAGGAACACATACAGAAAAGTTAGGGAGGCACACAACTCATAAATGCACATTGAATGAATTAGAAAACTTCCTGTGATTAAAATCCTCAAGGGTTCCTTTTTTGCTAAAAGAATACAATGACGTATTAAGATACACATGGAGAAATGGGGGTACTGGGACAAATTTATACAAAACAGTATAATAACTTATACATGGTGTGCTTTTACCCCGAGCCTATGGGGACCCATCTCCTATTTATTTCATTTCTGTTAGTTTATCATGATATTAGCCAATTTACTTCATGTATATCTGTGATGGCTGTGAACACAAACCACAAGAATATGAGAAGAATGTGAGAATATAGGCAGTGGATAATGCTAAATAAAGAGAGACTTGACATACTCTGAAGAGACTGAACAGAAGATAAATTAAGCAAAGGAAATGCTTCAAATTATCACACTGTACAATCGAGCTCCCGCATATTATGTGGGTAAAGTAAGGAGCTTATAACATAGTAGTGTATTAGTGTGATTTAGTCAGTATGGGTGTTGTTGTTTGAAGTAGATATTAAAAAATAAATAGCAAGCCTCATAGTGATGGGTGTAAAGTTTTATGAGTAAAAACTCTCTGAATACGTCATGTAGGTGTTATCAATGTGTCTGCAATGCTGCTAAGTTCTGCGAGTGGAAATTATTTCATGAAAGGAAACTAAGTACACACAACAGATAGAAAAAAAGGAAATATAGGAACACTGAAAACAAGATCGAGAGGAGAGTCATTTAGGCAAGATGAGATTGAAATCACATTAGAGGAACTACTGGCAGTAAAGCCCATCACTTTTCGTAGATTCAAGGGAAGGGCATGCTGACAACCATGGATCAAAATAAAGTATGGGAGGACATCGGCAATGTCCAGAGTCCTACACATCTCTTCATCACAGTGGTGTGCAGTTATCATCGTGATGGCTTTGCTGCAAATCGTTGCTTTAGTGTTGATGATACCTTTACATAAGAGGAAGGGAAGACGAGAGTGATAGATTGCCAGGTAGAAACATCTAGGAGTGGGAATTATCTTGTTCAAAATACAGAGTACATACATCATGTTTCCCCCTCCCCCGTGAAACAACCAGGGACAAAACAGAGCAACAAGGTTTTGGTGAAGGCTTACATTATGTTTACATTATTTTCCCCCATTTCCCTTCTCTAATTGTATTTTTTCAGACTAACGGATGCATTGCTACTTTTTTAATCATTTGTGGACCCTTTTCAATTATCTCTTGTATCTCTTTTCATCATAGAGCATCAGTGGGCGTGATGAACATTTTAGAAATGGAAAATGAAAAAAACGCATTCTGTAGGCGTCTCTGCTTCTTGAGATGCTCTTAACCTTTTATGAGGAGGCAGCAGTTAATTTTACGATACTCTCTCTAATGTCTTTTTGAAAACATATTTAGTTGAGATGTCTTTTGCAAATACCTTGCAAATGTAAGAAGTGTAATTGGTTTCCAATTGCATTTACTGCAAGTGTTTGGACTGTGAGAAGAAGCTTACAAACACTAGGATATTATCCTCCCCACTGACCTCAGCCTGTGTGTTGGGTTCAGACTCATGTCCTTCTTGCCGTGAGGTGACAGTGCTAACCATTAAGAAACAGCCATTGGCAGCCAGTATTAAAGGGTCTGACAATCAGTTTATGAGTGACAGCAGGTGCCAACTCTGTGTTTTGAATTTCGGGGATGTGTCTATACTTTCACATTTGGATCATGGTCTTGTGAATCCCATGGGTAAACAGGCCTTTAACATTAATTAGGAGAGCAACTGGGAAGCTTTAACTTACTGTTGCTACTGAACGTATCAGCTCGTTACGATATTCACTTCTGACAGGACCTGCCATATAAACCCATAACCAATGACCTACCAGCTAATTTTGGTGACATGTTGCAGCTTTAGTGTTATGTCACTTTGACAGGAGTCAGGGTTGCTAATAAACTAACTGAACCTGCAGCCTTTAAAATTAGACCACTGTAGCTGCTTATCCTTTTCATACAGCACAGGGGACCGCATCTCCAGGCCATGTCCTTCAGTAAATATTAACTGTCCTCGCCGTCTTTTGTGACTTTTGGCCTCGTTTTCCGTTTGAAACTCCACTATTAGATTCCCATATATCTTGTACACCCCAGCCCAGGCTTGCAGGTATCAGTGATCTTTCATTTTGATGAATAACAAAATGCAAGACATATACAGTACATGTGAGTGGCTTTGGAGGCCTGGGTAGAACACTGGAAATACGTTAACACAAGGTTAGTGTGAGATATACAGTGAGTTTACATGAAAAAACAATGAAATTGCAGTTTCAAATGTGTACAGGTGGGGAGTTTTGATTAACCTTGACAAACATTTCAACCTAAGTTTATGTGTATTATTAGTTATTCGCTTTCCTTTCAAAGTCTATGTTTTATAGAATACTGCGAGAGAAGATATTCCTGCAAGCCTAGGCAAAGAGTGATGAGACCATTGTGCTCTGAAATTTCCCTGACCATATCAGTTTTCAACAAATTGGCCAGCGCCACTCCCTACAGCTATGTCATACATCTACACTGCATTTGTCTTCATTCAGCTATAATAAGGGAGGCTAATGGTGCCATGTTTTAGTGATATGACTACCATTAGCAGATGCCTGTGTCAGAGAAAAAAAAGTGGAGAAATTGATGGAAAAAGCAACATATTTTTTTCATTTTATGCCACAGTGCTTATTATGGAATGGTGTGTTCTGTTCCTTAAGGTTTTCCAGTGATCAGGTTTTGTGAAACATCAATTTGTCCAGCAGAAAGAGAGATATGTATGCTTAGTGGCATTGCTCCAGACAATAGACCTTTCCGGTGTCCCCTATTAAAATATGGCAAAGTGAGTCGTGGTGGCACCACTCATTTATGTAATTCCATTGCCTCAATTCAAGTGCCATGGACCTGGCCTTTACATGTATCTATTTCCAGCATAATGTCAAACATGAATTTTATTTCTGACGATTGAAAATGGCACAATGATAGCATTGAGTTTATGCAAGCTGAATAGTTTCAAGGCTTAGGATATGTTGCTGTCTAAGCAACTTTATCTCTCAGGTAATGGCTTCTTTGCCCTTATGTTTTCTTTTTCTTGACTGCGATAAGGCTGTTCCCAAAAATATGAATTTTCAGAGAAACAACCACACAAAAATAAGCCATCAAATATGCTTGTTTTTTTATGTTGTCTATTTACACACACTTTGCACAGCCTCTGTAGTGCTTGTGTGTGTGGCTCTTCGTAGTTCTTCTTCGTACTGATCTGATTCACAGGGAATGATCTCATAATCTTGATAGATTGAACTGGAAAATTAATCTCCTCTGCCCAGAGTACTGCCAAATTCAACATGAACATTCAGCCCGTTGCCACAGCCTTGAGCCTGTATGACCAAAACAATAATAAAATGTCCATAAAATAAAATTTGATATAAATCTCCAAGATAAACATTTTTTAGCTAAACTAATAAGTCAGCAACTATTTATAAACAAGTTTTATTTTTGTGTTGATCTCAGGTAAATCAAAAGGTGGATGTAATTTGGGTGGAAAAATCACCTTTAAATCAACAAATCTGATCAAAATGTACAAGGACTCTTAACGTCAGAGTTGATCGGCACCAACATCCTTCCGATGACAGTGGTTTGGACGCCCTTGCAAACTTAATGATCCACAGGTCTAGATTTTAATGAGGAGCTTGTTCTTTGGCACTGCTGTTGATGACAATGCCAGTTCTCGCACAGAGGTCGCAGCATTAATGGCGCCACAGAGTCATTAAAAGAGAGCAAGAATGCACAGGAGGTTCAGAAGCCCTTTACTGTACACAAGCTGATCTCACTGGAAAGCCTCCGATGGGGAAAAACACAGACACATGGCATAAGTAGAGGGTCTCTAGAGGTTGGAAGCTATGATGCTTCATGAACATGTTTTTCTTGGCAGAGCCCAGGAGAGTTGTTACTGAGATGCCAGGGAGGCAGTAAACAAAAGCACTGTCGTTCAACAAGCTTTACTTTTATAGACATAACCTAATTACACACGTTCATTATAGCTGTGTGGCATAGGTGCCTGGATTTGTGCAAAATAGAAAATGTAGCTATGCTGTACAGCAGTAACAACACAAATATAAAAAAATAAAAGGCAACTCAAAAAGTAAGTTCTGAAGTTGACACATTCTATACACACCATGTACTGATTAGTAAATACACACAATGTTTTATGTGAATACATGTGGTCTGCAGGCCATACTCAGCTGTTAATCTTGTTCATAATACTTGTTATCTATACATTAAATTCATAGGACAAATCTATCTGTAAAATTCTGTTTATAATAGTATTCATTTCTATATTTATTCAGTACATATCCATGTCCTGCACTTATGAAACCATTGTATATCCTGCACTTACTGCCATTGCACTTCTGGTTAGACCTAAACTGCATTTTGTTGCCTTGTACCTGTGTAATGACAATAAAGTTGAATCTAATCTAATCTAATTATACTTTATACGGGTATGATGTACTGTAATCTAACACTATTCTATCAGTTCATCTCAATGTTGAAATAAAGCCTGGGTAAAGCTCTGATCCGTGTCCCAACATCATGATGCAATAGTAAGGTAAATGATGCAGTGCAACCACACAGTAAGTAGTAAATACAAATTTGAGAAGCTCTAGCACAGAAGGTTCATTGGGAGCCAAATGTCGAAAATGAAGGTTTTTTAAATGTATGAGCTCCCAGATAATTGGATGTGGTGAATGCACTGAAACCCCTTGCTTGATGTGCCGCAACCTTAGTCCTGATTGTCTCCACTCGTGGCAATTGCTTGTTGCAGAGATTGCTTGATTTTACAGTATGCAAACATTTCCCTTCACAGATTGGACAGGCTTTTGTGCACCACTAAATTTTCAATCAGATCTGATCCCGGCTAAGTTACTATGCAGTGCAAGGGGTAAATGGTGGGTCATATGCTCTCCACAGTGCTAATGAGAAGCTTTAGTCCACACATGGCTGTCATTTTTTATCCTGTCTTCCATTGCTGATATGAGGCACAGAGAAGGTATGGCTGACAAGGCCTGTCCATTTCCAACATCCATCCATCCATTTCCAACATACACCCATCCAACTGGGACCAGACCCACTAATAGCTCAGGTTCTTTGCATATGGGTGTCAGTTCAAAGGCAATCATTTCCAACAGCTCCAACTTTAAGCTGGCCCAGGGGATTAATTGTCTGTCTATCACATTAATTTGAAGCAGAATCTTTTCAGTGATTGTGAGATGCCCTGGACTTGTCTGCTTATGATATGTGGTCTTATTAATACATCAATGAGACATTAGAATACATTAGACAATGGTACAATCTCACAGTTTCCGTTAAAGAATGAACTAATGGCACTGCAACATCATATTCTACTGTAGCACTGTGCTACTATATCACTTCACTTACAAAATAGTGTGTTTAATTGCTAAATTGCTAGCAATATCATACAGTATCCAAGAAATCTGAATATGCAAATCCACTATTTAAACATACAGATTGTGAAACGTGCTTTGGCATATTATTGATGTATGTTTTCAGAATAATTGCGGTAGAGGAGGCTCTGTGTTTAATCAGCGGTAGTGTGGTAGACTATTTTAGATCTGCTGATCTGAACACGTACGGGCCAAAAATAGATGATCTGCACATCCATAATCAAAACTAGGTTTGCGCTGAATGTTTGGCCGCTGAATGTGGTGTGGTGTGAATGTGACTTATAAATGATGGAAATAAACCATGTGTGGCCAGCTGATCAACATTTCATTTGCTTAGCATATCTGACAAGGAAAGTATGAGCTATTATCTGTGGCACTCAGCAGAGCATTAGTGGCACCAGCATGTCATCCATCTGGCATTGACAGTTCATTTATTATACTGTGTACTGAATTGGACTGCCTATAGTCAAAGATTACAACCAGTTTACTGGACAAGGGAAATACCTTATGCTGCTGTAATGAAAAGCTTTCTATCAACAAATGATCAACTTTATTTTAGCCAATACCGATCCATTAAATTATTCCCAGATCAGTCCCAATACCAATCCAGCGGATCCTCTTGGGACATCTCTACACAAAGTACAACTGAATGGAAATGTCAGAACTAAATATTGGACAAATTGAAAATTGACCGGATGCTGGCACTGTGAAAGTTCAAGGGATAACCAAAGTTACCATTCATTATGAGGAGAACATCAATGTTTATACCAAATTCGATGGCAATTCATTCAATAGTTGTCATATTTTATGCACAAAAAAAGTCAACCACATGGTGGGGCTAGAGGGAATGTCAAGGGATAATCACACTTTAAACTTTATTCTTTCGGGACCATTAATGTCTGTACAAAGTTTCATGCCAATTCATCCAATAGTTCTTGAGACATTTACGTCTGAACGAAAGTAGTGGACTGATTGACCAACATTACCATCCCTTGGGCCAGCTGCTAGCGTGCTAGAAAGTCATCACTGCTTCTTGGACCATGACCTGGCTTTCTACCAACTTGAATTGAAATATGTTAAGTAGATATCCTGGTAACTAACACGGACTAAAAGATAGAGGCAAGAATTTGACCCAAACATAACCACTTTGGTGGAGGTAACTAATATTAAACTGAGGAAAAATTCATTATTATGCTGTTATGAGTGTATATATCAATATTGGTAGGTAAATTGAACCCATTACCTAGAGGACAAAACATCAAGTGACACATTTAACATGCCATTTAGGGCACATTTCCTTTTACCCACTATTTACCCCAGAATCATTATTACATCTAGATTTGGTTGTAAGCTCTATCACATTTGTTCAATTATCCATTTCCTGTGATTGCCACAGAGCCTTTTGTAGTAGCAACAATGAACAAATCCTTTGTGGCTGTGTAATTCTAAGGTAATCCATCTGTTTTATTGTGTAAATATTTAAAACTGTAAACATTTTGATAATTTACATTTTTATTTTTAAATATTTCAAATTGCGGAGAAGAAAGAATTTCCTTTAGCAGAGATTACTAATCGCTCTAACAGGTTTCCCTTTCCTCTCCCTGGAGCTCTCATCCAATGAGAAATTGATTACATATCAGTCCCAGTAAAAAGAAAGCCCATCTGGACTGAGTAAGGGAGGAGATGAGGGAAGAAAAGAGGGCTTGTTTTTTATTCCTTCTTTTGGCTCCTGTTGATCTGATATTGATCGCCTGACATTGGTCAAATATCCCACTCTGCATTGCGGATAGAGCCTGATTGGATGTAGAGGGGGTGGGTGGGGGATGTAGTTTGACAGGACAGGGCACATAAGAGAGGCTGATTAGGACTGTCACCCAGCAGGGATGTATCACTGATCTGACTGACTTTTTCTGTGATTAGGATAAATCAAATGCTTTGATTGTTAGTAATGGCTTACCTACACTGTTTCTGCAAAGGGTGATCTTATTGTATGCTAAGTCATGAGGCTGCTGTCTTAAGATGGTTTGTATGTAGCCTTTTGTATAGTATAGTGTAGGGAATTGCTGTAAAACCTTGCACACGTTTCCTTCCTGCAGTGAGGCTTTATTTATCTCTAAATTGAAGAGTTCAGTAGTGCCAGAATGTGTACTTGGTGAGACAGATGTGCTGTTCATTTTTGTTTTGGCTTACAATCCGAAGATGTTTCCCCCAAAACCTTCAGTAAGGGCGACCACAGAGAGTTTCATCAGCAACAATATATAGATCCAAAGCTATTCCCAGTCTCGTATGAAGTTACTTTGAGCTAAGAAACCCTGACGAATGAATGCAGACTCAGTCAATCGTTCATGAATATTATAAATATGCTGTAGTGTGCATCTATCCCCTTTTGCCCTGAACAGAACAGAGGTGCAAAGTGTCAGGAGCTCTTACTTCACTGATGTCTAGCTTTACAAAAAGGAGAGTAGCCTTGTTTCCAGGGACTCAGAATAATCGGTGTGTTTATACAATCAATGGTAGAGAGCAGTCAACCTTGTCTGGGGAAATATGAACAATACAGCACTACCACCTGTTCCTGCCGCTGCACCGAGCTGAGGATTTCACAAAAAGCTATGATGGGTTTGAGATTGTGCCTTTTGTTATTTATTTTGCATTTGCTCTGCAATGTTATAAAAAAAACTGTATTTGTGAATATTGCATGTCTTTGGTTCTACAATGTCTTTGGTTTTTTCAACCCAAGATGTTCTGTTACACTGCTATGTGCTCTTTTGTTATTTGATGTACTGTATGTGCTCGTATTTTGACACTAACTATCAAGGTTTGCAGTACAACATGCATCTACTTCAGTTTGATAATTGTTTTGCATACAACATTTGAGAAATCCCTGGAATTATCATGGTGGTTTTTATGTTTTTCCCTGCAATATATTCCCACAATGCTTCACCAATGACATTATTTTCTCTATTATGAGATGAAAATGCAGATGCTAGAGTGGATCTCCTTTTACAGTTGTACTAACAAGAACCCTGGGTTTAAGATTTTGCATTACAGTTCATTTTTAGGAGTAGGAAAACACTTAAAGTTATTATTTGTTTTTACAACTGACATCACATTAAAATTATAGTTAACATTTTTAGGAAATATGCTTGTTTTTTTTCTGGGGAAATCTTTTATTAGAACTGTGAAACCACTCCTAAAATAACTAAATCAATCTACCAACATATCTAAAAGATCCCTAATTAACATGTTATCTTGTTTTTCCAGTAAAATTGACAATTTGCTGGTTTGCAGTGGGTCAACTGTCTGACTGTTTCTTAACTGCAGACAGTAACTTCCTGGAAATTCCCGCTGCCAGGCAGGCAGATTTTTAAGTCTTCAGGTTTAGCCAGACTAGCTACTTCCAGTATTCCAGTTTATGCTAAGCTAAGAAAAACAGCTTTTGGCTGTAGCATCATAACGGACAGATATTAGAGTTGAAAAAGGGCAATATTCCATAGAGCCTAAAGTAAATTCAACAAAAGCTGCTCAATACCAGAACCAGTCCCGTATTGTGAGTGTACATTCTGCAAAATGAGAAAACTCTCCAAAATAGTGATCCATTTCTTCGTCTACTTGATTTATTGTTTGTGTGGGGAGCTTAATATTAACTTCAACGCGAGTGTTAAATTATTTTCAATAAGCCATTCAGATCTATGGTTGGAACCTTTTTGAACCTACATACACTGTAAAGTAAAACTGCATGCCTTTGGGTGAAAGTATGCCTGACCTCATAGCCACTATGTTGTGTAGGTAATTTTCCTTTATTGGTGAGGTTGTCAAATCAGAAACACCTTTCAGCAAGCACGCTAAATGTCAAGGAATTGCATTTAGGGATACTTTTGCAGAAACTTGCTTCAAATCAACATACTAAATTAAGTTTTTATCAAAATATCATTATTTCCTCTCTTAGCAGGAAGCAAACTTGATTAAATCAAATTCCCTTAGGTTACATGGCTAACATGATCTCAACTACACTGCAAAGGGTAAAATGCAAGATATACTGTATCCACTGGATCACACACATCCTCCAAAAGAGAAAGGTCACATGGGCTCCTACCTTTGTAGAAGCACTCCTCACTGTGCATGATGGTAATCCTGTGTCCTCTGAGACAGGAGGCCCGGTGGAGCTCACAATGGTTCTGGTACAGCTTCCCATCTGAACCACACACAGGTTTATAGTGCGGTTTACAGTGATCCAAGCACTTACACTCCCCTTGGCCAGTCTCATGGTTGGCCACACAGTGACGTCCCAGGCCACAGTACTTGTGTTCACATGGACTTGGATAGCCATTGTGTCCCATAAAACCTGAGAAAAACACAGAAAGAAAAAAAAGTTACATTTTTGTCTGACCAGAACAGGGATCTGTGTGGATCTACCAGAACAGATGGAAAGTCTGGGTTTAAGCTCTTGTTACAGTTTGGATCTCATTTAGGCAGTTTCAGTCCCCTTGATCCTCAGGGAATTCCCATCAATACCGGATGGTGTTTCTCTAAAGTCACAAAATGTTAGTCAAATCCATAAATTATGCAAGTCAAGTTCACTAAAAGCACTCCTAGTGGGAGTGATTAAAAGTCTGTTCACTTCAACCCAGATATCACCAAAAATGCAATGCAACGGCAAACTGTCCTGTTTTGTCATTTGATATTTGCATGCGCAGTGGCATCACTGCAAAGATGTCATATTATTCTAAGTACATTTTAATCATATTACTATTAACTATGAGAGAGAAATATTTTTTTTAATTTATGAAAAAATTGATCCCCTATGGGGAAATTGCAATTTACACTCTGTCGTTATTACACACAGGCCTGAAATACACACACGCTCAGGTTTTATACATGCACTAATAGAGAGTTTGTGTTCAGTGCCTTGTTCAAGAGCACCTTGGCAGTGCCCAGGAGGTGAACTGGCATCTCTCCAGTCCACACTCTGTACTTTTGGTCCATAAGGGGACTTGAACCAGCAACCTTCTGGTTCCCAACCCAACTCCTTACGGACTGAGCTACTGTCACCCAGTACTGAACACAACAATAAGCACAACAATATTTTTCATGAGCTGAACTCTGACTTTTTCTATGCACACAAAGGCTTATTTCTCTCAAATATTTTGTTCAAAAAATCTGTCTAAATCTGTGTTAGTAAGCACTTCTCCTTTGCTGAGATAATCCATCCACCTCTCAGGTGTGGCATATCAAGATGTTGATTGGACAGCATGATTATTGCACAGGTGTGCCTTAGGCTGACCACAATAAAAAGGCCACTCTTAAATGTGCTTTTATCGCACAATTTCTTTTTGAGCGAGCGTGCAATTGGCATGCCTATTGCTGGAATGTCCACCAGAGTTGTTTTCCGTGAATTGAATGTTCATTTCTCTATCAAAAGCCATCTCCAAAGGGGTTTCAGAAAATTTGGCAGTACATTCAACCGGCCTCACAAGCGCAAACCATGTGTAACCACACCAGCCCAGGACCTCCACATCCAGCATCTTCACCTCCAACATTGTCTGAGACCAGACACCCGGACAGCTGCTGCAACAATCTGTTTGAATAACCAAAGAATTTCTGCACAAACTGTCAGAAACCGTCTCAGGGAAGCTCATCTGCATGCTTGTTGCGCATCGGGGCCTCGACCTGACTGCAGTTTGTCAATGTAACCTATCTGAGTGGGCTAATGCTTACATTTACTGGTGTCTGGCACTTTGGAAAGGTGTTCTTTTCACGGATAAATCCCGGTCCTGTCCAGAGCAGATGGTAGACAGTATGTTATTGTGTGGGTGAGCAGTTTGCTGATATCAACGTTGTGGATTGAGTTGCCCATGGTGGCGGTGGGGTTAGGGTATGGACAGGCGAATTTTATGGACAACGAAAACAGATGCATTTTACTGATGGCATTTTTTATGCACAGAGATACTTGACAAGATCCTGAGGCCCATTGTTGTGCCATTCATCCACGACCATCACCTCATGTTGCAGCGTGATAATGCACAGCCCAATGTTGCAAGGATCTGTACACAATTCCTGGAAGCTGAAAACATCCCAGTTCTTGCATGGCCAGCGTACTCACCAGACATGTCACCCATTGAGCATGTTTGGGATGCTCTGGATACAACAGCGTGTTCCGAGTCCAAGTCCAGCAACTTCGGCCCGCAGGCCACAATCAACAACCTGATCAACTCTATGCCAAGGAGATATGTTGCACTGTTTGAGGCAAATGATGGTCACACCAGATACAGTAAACATTTTGAAGTGGCCTTTTATTGTGGCCAGCCTAAGGAACACCTGTGCAATAATCATGCTGTCCAATCAACATCTTGATATGCCACACCTGTGAGGTGTACTGATTTTCTCAGCAAAGAAGAAGTGCTCACTAACACAGATTTGTGAAAAATATTTCAGAGAAATAGACCTTTGTTGTACAGAGAAAAAGTCTTAGATATTTGAGTTCAGCTCATGGAAAATGTGGGCAAAAACAAAAGTGTTGCATTTATAATTTTGTTTCAGTGTATGTTCCGTCTATGTGAGCATTTAAAGCTATCCCATTCTGGCTAGGAAACCCTCACCAAATCTACTCCATTCACATACAGGCTTTGTCATTTTAAGGGCTATTTTAAAATCAGTTAGTAGTGAGGAGAGAGCACTTCTTAAACTTCTGACAAGTGTGCAACAGTACCACTTAATGGTAGCACACACGCCAAAAAAACTGAAAGAAATGTAAAATTCTGTGTTGCTACACAACCAAATATAATATAACCCTGCCTCTTTTCCCATTCATCTTTATCATGGTGGGTTTAGGTTTCAAGGCATGGAGTATGTTTCGGGGGCTAGTATGTCCCACAGTTTACCTGTTTATCAACCCACAGTGAATGGGGGTTGTTTGTTTGGGTTTTGCAGGGAACAGTACTTTCTCCCACAAAGTGACCATAAAAATAATTAAGGCTAAAACATTCATAGAATTCATTTGGTCCAAGGGCTGAGGGCTTGAAATAAAAATAAAAGCAAAATGAAATGAGGGTCCTTGACCCTTAATCCCAACCTGTTTCTGGGACGCGTTTTAAAGCAGACCTTAAACACTGACCAATGTGTGGCAGAGGTTTCCATCTGGTTTACCTATGGAGATTAGTTTACCAGCAGGAAAAAACAGCGTAAATTCGCAATAGTTGGACATACAAATGCGCATGCATCTATGGGTTAATGCATTCACTTACACACAACCTCACAAACACTTGACCTCCATGCAAAAGTTCAGCCTCTTAGGGTGAAAACTGTGGCCAAAGGGTGGGGGAGCGAGCTAAAGAGCTGCAGATCTCAGCTAAAAAAGGATCAGAACAGAAACAAAAATTGCATCATCTGGTATTTCAGAAGCAGATGTAAGGATAAAAAGTACACAAATCCATAAAAAACTAGGATATACTGCAGGATTGTGAGAATGAGTTCATTCACAAACGTTTTTATGAGAACAATATTTTTTATAAGGAAATAAATAGTGAGATTTTTTCTGAAAACAGGATTCTTTTCGGTCTGCCATTTCAACCTGTACGAACACAAATGAGTCTTGACAGACAACATATCAGTCTGTACAGTAACCCATGAACCACATCAAATATATTGGCTTTCTAATAGCAGCTTGCTCACTCTTAGATTGCCCTTTGGAAAAGTCCTTAAGGGATGGTGAACGGATATGTCAAAAAAAGCAGAGAAAAAACTCAACTGTTAGAGCAAATGCCTTTCAAGGCAGCACTGATATGTAAAGTTATAAACATAAGGGATGGCTGGCAATGATTACACAGAAAATGATTGTATGTTTGTCCGCAGCTCATTCTATTTATGAAAAGATCACTATGTTCATAAGTGTTATTGTACTGCCCTTCAAGAAAAGTAAAAAGATTACAATAAAAAATAATTTCTTATTTTTAATAATTAATAATTACTTCATCACATGACAAGCAAATAATTTTAATGACTGCAATGGAAGCGGAAATGTCCACTACTCACTCCAGCACAGTATTGATGAATGAAAAATCTGAGTATGCAGCACCACAGCATCCCAAAACTTTCTCATGAATTCTTTTTTAATAAACACAATATTAATCAAATCAAACGATATCAAGTAAGCAACTTATGTTTTATCATTATGGAAGGAATACGCAGAGTAGAAGAGCCTAGAAAAAGACAGTGGTTTGACAGTGAACTAATAAGATCATTTTGCTATTGTGGCTTGCTTTGAATCTCTAACACCAGCAAAGACACCCACTATTAGTGGCTATTAGTGACTATTTTCCCTGAGCTTTCTAAAACTCAAGCACAGCAAAGTTTTCTGCAGCAAATTAAACTGCTGAGGATCTCTGACGCCACCGCCAAACAGGGACTAGTCATGTTCATGGATGTATAAAACAGCTCTGATGTGGTAAACTACTTTTGTCATGTTGCTGTAGCTTCACAAGCTATATTTGTTTGGGGGTTAACATTTAGCTTTAGTGTATGTAGCTATGTTAACGAAAATATCAGTAAATATTCAACGTTTTCATTTGTTTTCCCTCCCATATCCATTCCTGGAAGCTTAGGCAAGATTATTGTTTTGTGGGAACTCAAAGCATGTAATGACAGAATGATTGTGGTCTTTACTGTAGTGCATCTCAATACATGTGTAGTGGCCAAAATGTTGCTAGAGAACGTTCCTTTAAAAAATATCAGCAATCCAAATTAGGGCCACATGATGGTAAGTCATACAACACAGGGTTTCACTGCAGTAGATAAGATGGTCCTGAACTGTAAAACTGTCATGGAAAAAAAGAAAAAAACTTAACTGAGGCCCATACAGGCTGGCATCCCCAAACTTTACTCTCGCATTGCACACACTGTACTTCACTGACCAATAAATATTGACTAGAGAGTGGTGCTTCATTTCATTAATTACAATCACTGATGAATTTGGCTTTGAGCTGAATGGTCTCCTGATATAAAAAAATCAAAGGAAAACCAAGATGAACACCCAGTGTTTACAGTTACGGCTAAGCAAATGGTTACAGCAATGCATTAGAGTAATGGCTTTGCTTCTTAGCTCACATGCATCACACATTGTGAAGTTAGTATCAGTGTCTGCTATAAAAAACAAATTCAAAACGGTGAACAGTTTCTATTTCACTGCACCATTTTTTCAGAGCCTGGTATAATTATGTAACCAGCTAAAAGCCACATACAAGCAGAGGTTTGTTTTTCAAGTGAAAGTTAATGCAATCACAAGAGACTTTAAAGGAAACACATTATGCTTTTCCATATTTTCTGTCACATCTATGATGTTACAATGTCAGATTCACATGTTGAAAGTGGCAAGAGCTTCAAAAAAATTAGGTAAATGTATTTGAGAGAAATCTCTGTGAGCAAAAACCTCCGATTTCCCGATGTTCTGACACTCCACTTTCTACGTTTTTTTCTACTCTCTGCTCAGTGGGTTTCTATGATTGGTCCAGGCAGTATTTATTTCAGAAGCTTTTTTTGCCAGTAGAAAGTGCTACTTTATAACATTACAATCCATTACTAACTACAAGTAGCTGCATGCTGAAACATGTCAGGTTGTGTAGTTTTTTGGTTTAGAAGCCTTTATTGGTGTTTTTTCACAGTACAGAGTCCTGCTTTGTATGTTGCATATGTTGCAGTCAGTCTCAACAACAGAGGAGATTCCAACAGCAGAGATTCCCATAGACAGTTAAAGAAGTGGACCAACAGATCCCGTTGTTAAAATATAAGCACTTTTCCCGTGATGGCTTGCTAATTACTGCTAACTAACATACTGAATTATCAAACACGGGACATGATGTTAAACTGTCCATTGTGCCAAAAGATGGTATGCACATGAGGTTCGCCTTGATGTTGAGAGTGGCATGAGAGCTGAATTTTAGATGTGGAAGTTGTTAATTTCGGGACACATCATCAGTAGTGTACCTTTAAATCAGGGGGTGTTTCGGCCTTTCAACACTAGACACCCTCATCAAAGGTGGCCAGCTACAGGGTGATCAAACCTGAGCTTGTGCCCCATGCCCAATTGTAAAAAAAAAATTACTAATATATATTAGTAATTAAACCTAAACAGCTAATGGAAGTCCAAACTCTGCGTGCTTCTTCTGACTATGTGACGGTAAGTCGCGTGGTTATGACACAATCGTTAGCCTATTTTTACAAAAAACTTCTGCTACGGAGCCATAATGTGAGATACAAGGTAATGGAGCCTATTATACATTGTTGTGTTTCTTTAGAAATAAACAACATGCAAATAGAGTCTTGAAACGCTTCAGATGTAAAGTTATTCTCTGTCAAAGTGGCGCCAAAATGAATAGCAGTCAATGGGTTGCTAACGGCAGGTGATTTCTTTGTAGCAAAATGGCGCCATGTGAGCTACGCTTAAAAAAGAAAGGCTTGCCCACTTGGAGATTCCGGAGACTTACGGACATACAGAAATGCATTGACCAATCAGAGCAGACTGGGCGTTTTTCGGGAGAGGGGCTTAAAGAGACAGGTGCTCCTACAGAGCTTCTCAGACTGAGGGTGACTACAAGTTCAGCAGCCATGGGCAGTATAAGAAAAAGAAAGTGTTATTTGAACAAACACAATGTTATTTTAATCATGTTCTAGTACAATCACAAAACACAAGTATGAACCTTTAAACAGTGTATTATAGATATCCTTTAAAAAAACACATCATTTTGAAGCTTCTTGTTATTTTTTCTTAACATTTTACTGTTCAAAATGTGTTGAATGAATATCTGAGCTGAGTTTTAGCAGTTGGAATAGTAAACAAAGAAACAAACTTATAGTGTTCAGCCTCATTTACATCCCTAACATCTCCCCACACACAGTCCTGCATTTTCCTCCATCCGTCACAGAGGGATTAGATGAGATACGAGTGTGTACACTGTGACCTGATTGGAGCCAGTCAATTTGCTAGTTTATTAAATCCCTGCGGTGGCCTGGCATAATGATTATTTAGTGAATTTGTGTCGCACAGCCAGGCATCCTCTGCCACCAGCAGGGTCAGCGAAGGGCACAGTCATTTGTTATCAGTATGCACATCCAACAGTCTGGTCATCAGCTGACATAAGAGACAAATGAGGAGTCGTGCAGCCATTCATTTATTGATGACCTATTACTCCTCCGAGCGAGGACAGAAATACATGATGCTCAGTGTTGTGAACCAGAGGGTTGTTATGTGAGGGCTGGGTTTTTTCTGCTGCTCTGCTTATAGGCCGCTATTACAAGAAATTGATATATTCTAGTATGATGGGTTGTAATAGTATATGGTATATGAGATATGATGCAGGATGTGATGTCAGTTGAGTTTTTAATTGTTACCTACTAAGTAAGTGGAAACTGTTAGTAAACCAGAGTTTTGATCTAGACAGCAGCATATCTTAAACACTGCAGCAACACAAGATTAAAAAGAAAATTAGAGAGTATTTTTTTAGTAAATTCAAAAATATATAATTGTACCATGCATGCAGTGTTTCCCCTAGGATGTTTTTCCAGAAGCGGTGCAGAAATTGATGCGTTTGTGGGCTTTAGACACTTGTTGTACACGATTGTAGATGTTGAATTATGTTTAATAAAATGCTAGGCTAGACTTCTTGCCTCTCCTCCTCCTGTCTACCTCTTTTACCTCCATACTTCTGTCTCACCTTTACTACGACTACTTTGAAAATCTATAACCTTGTTTGATCAAAGGTTTTTGAGGTTTTGAACAGCTTTAGATGCTAAGAACATTGGTCTGAAGTATCTCACTAAAAATACAGCAGGCATAAAATACGCCTTGTAAAATGTTAACGTTTAGTCAGAGTTTGTAGGAAACACCAAGGTACCATCACATGTGACTTCAGTCCATCACTTGAAGAAGGGGATCGTCATTCGAACTTGGCATGCATAACAAGGTGAATACTGTGTTAAAAGATAACACACGTACTTGGACATGGCTGACATATCAGATGGCATGGTAGATAGAGAAAAGCCTTGCTATCAAAGCAAAAGACTGAGGGAAAAACACAAAGCCATGTTTAATAGAGACTGCTCTTTACATACACATGCAACAACCTGCTCTCTTTAAGCCATTAGAGCTTTTCAGTGTCTCTGGTGCTCATGCTGAATTTAAATGCTCAAAACCACTTGCTATGTGCCTCAATGTTTATATCACATTCACTCTTGGACATTCATCTCTTTTTCAACAAGATATAGTACATCTCCTAGTCCTAGCATGGCTTTTACTTCTTCTCTTTCTAAAGTAAGAAGGTTTGCCTAGTACCCATCTGATGTTTTCCATTACAGCAGCTCAGAGTCCTGAGGGAAAGACTTGAGCGTGGTAAACAACAGTCAAAGGCTCTAAGCTCATGCAGCGTGTCGAGTTAAGCTGGCCCACAAGTAGAGATGCAGCGGTTAACCAATTTCACTATTAACCACGCTTTAAAACGTCATGGTTAATTAATCATAAAGGCTCCATTATGAGTGTTAACTGACTGCAAGTTCTGTGTAGCAGTGTGTGCAGTTCTTATTAAACCTCCTTGACAACGCATACATGCGGCACATCAGACGTCTGTTCGATCACCGCAAGCAGTGTCTGTCAAAGTGACAGTGGCTCTCCGTGGTGGGATAACTTACTACTGCAATAGTTTTTTTGTGTTCAAATGTTTTTTATTCAACACACAACATAGACACAACCAGGAGCATGTTACAGGTAAAAAAAACATGCTTGCAACCCCCCCCCCCATTTTTTTTTTAATTAATTAAATTGATAAATTAAAATGAAATAAAAACTGTATAAGGAAAGCAATATTACCTCCACCCTCCCCGGGACCCTGTGGGCTTCCAGCTGTAGTCACAGTCGGCCTTTTAATGCCTCTGCCATTAAAGGCCACATATCCACATTCACCTGTCTAGCACCATTGATGCGGGCTGTTGAAAGTTCCATATAAACTATTTCAAGAAAGGTCAGAAGCCACTGCTTAATGGTCAAAGTGTGTTGGGGCTTCCAGCGCACCGTCACCATCTTCTTTGAAGCTGTAAGCCCGGCAACGACCATCTTTTTCTGACATTTAGAAATCTGGAGTGAAGAAGTTTCATGCATCATCAGAACTGGTATGTCGCGGGAACTGTCCCAGAGACGAATGTCGTCAGTTCTTAAGCAACATTTTGCCAAAGCCGTGCAACAGGGGGGATCAACGGTGTTTTAAGTCCCCAATGTCTCGTTCGAAGGCAGCGCTTCAACCGCTGCCTTCAAAGCACCTAACCATGACCAGTGCCTAATCCTAGTGCCTTTCAGAACTGCTTTTGTTATTGAAATAACTACTAGCTTAGCTACAAGCTAGCAATCAAACACAAAAAAAGCTGGCACTTGAATGGCATTTTGAGATAGATAGCTAAAACGTTTTTGATTTGAACAGAAGATTTCCATCTTCTGTTATTGTTTGTAATGAGAAAAAAAAAATGTCATGGATTTCATAAGAATCACATCACATGAAGAATGTGCCCATGGTCTTTAACCACAACATTGTGCATGAAACATCACCAATGATTTTCATTAGGCACAGCTTACAAGGGGTCAAATAAGTCCTATGGACAAAATTATACACCTACAAGGTCAATGAACAAGTACAAAGGGATGCAAATCAGAATAAACAACTACCAAAACAATGCTAAAACTTTACATGTCACATAAACAATGTCACATTTCCTTACACCAGCTGACACTTGGCTCGATTAAGTTCTTTGAAAGTCAAAGCAGATGTTGAGCAAGTACATAAGGCCATATGTAGAGCTGCAAAACCGGGAATCAACAAGCATTTACAGTAGCAGCAGCAGTTAAGTGTATTTTTAGCCAACCTGTTGTCATGCAAATATAAAGTTTAATGTATTCATTCAAATTGCCATCCCGCAGGTTTTTCTCCCACGACTGAATTAAACTGTAACCATTAGCAGTGTCTCAGGAACAGCAAGCTCCTGAATGCCGCCAATTTGTTGACAATGAATTAATTGTGACATATTTATGGAGAATTAAATTTATTCACCTGAAACCTGATTATTTTCAGCCAGCTTCAGTTGTAGGTATGTATGTATGTATTCAGTTGTAGGTATGTATGCACAACCTGTAGATTTCATTTCAGACTTGCAATAAGGGAACAAGTAGTGTTTTAGTATTACCGAGAGTCAATGAGAAACCTGTAACCATCAGTGTTTTGAATAACAAGAAAACCCAGCTATAATAGATGTGTCACATTAAAACACAAAAAAAATCCTAATTTGGGTTTATAACTTAAATTGATGCCTGTAACTGTGCATACTGTACATTAATTGGTGATAGATGTTTAGTTTATTTAGAATTTATTAATTTTGTTGTGTTTGGCTCTGTGAAGTTATCCTTGGGCTATCAATTCAAATTTGTTCCCAAAAACAACTACACTGCCAAAGGATGCACTGTATCATAAAATGAAGCTTGAAGCATTTTTTGTGACTTTACTTTGAGTGGCTATTGAGGGTTTACTCAAAATCGAATGCTCTCACCACGTTTAAAACTGTACAGCTCCTGCGTCTAATGGAAAGTTCATATCATTTTCTCATACTCAGCTGTCAATTCAAAAAGCACCCTTTTATAAATGTGGAAATTTATGCACAAACTAAACCGGGATTATTCCTGGCAAAGTTCCTTGTGGTGTTTACATTTTTTGGTGTTATGCCATGTCAGAAAGTGTGAAAAGAGGTTGTAGCTTTGTTATCTTCAACTTTAAACACGTTAAGTCAATGACTCATTTCTCTCTTCCCTGAAGAAGTAGACCTGCTGAAAGACATCCATCAGCAACCTTACTGAGGTGTTACCACCTGCTGAATGGCACCACCTATCCTTTCCCCAATGTGTGCTAATTGCATCTTTCTGACAACACTTTTACTCCTGGTGACATAAACAACTCGTGATCATTTTATGAGAAGCTATTTGAGGCATAAGAGCTTTTTCAACCCTTTGGAGCCGAGTCACCCACTATGTTTAAAACATTGATGATGTCCCTTCCACCACAATGAGTTTGATCCAAAGTCCTTTCTCAGAACTGCATGGCAACAGTGAAGTCATGCCATGTCCTATATTTAGTACTGTAAGTTCACAAGTCCCCAACTCAATATGTAGGTGTATAACTGTAGGTGGATATATGATATTATTTTAGACCTAGTTTCACACGGTAGCCAATAATTGGACCGGCTAGTGTTTTGCCATACATTTGCGTGACCCTGTTTTTTCTTTTGCTAGTTGTGTTTTGTTTAATAAAGCAAATTCTGTCTAACTGTACATGATCAAATCCTTGGCCTCCTTAAAGGAGAATGCCGGTCAATTCCAACACGTAACTTTGTTTTTTGTAAATTTGGAGTGCTGTCAATTTAGAGAAAAAACAAACTAATCGGTGCTGTCTACACCGTGTTATCCTCCTGCTAGCGTTAACAACCAACAGGCTTAAACGCGGCAAGTTTTGAACATGTTTTTAGCCTCTTATCATATTCAAAATATCATTAAAAGTGCTGTAGTTTGTAGACGGTCCTGAAGCACTCCTTGCAGTATCAAACCCGGAACTAAACAGGGCTAAATTAGCAGAACTTTCATGCATTTCTTTCACATCTACAATCTAATAATTCTAATGACATAGATTGTGTCTGATGACATTGTGTCTCACATGGATTCAAGGTTTTTGGAACCAAACCTATCATCTAAAGATGGAGCAAATCCGACCGAGAGAGTTGGGGGCGCAACGTTTCAGGAAACATAATAACATTCCATTTGTGTTGACTATTAGTCCTAAATGCGAGAGTACCTGTGTAATGTCTTGTATTGGAGAAATTCTCCATTCTCCCCCTAAATTAAGCTACTCCCGTAAGGGGGTTGCGGTATACCACAATAACACGGGAATTTCTTGCTTTTCAACCACGGTAAGAAAAAATCCATGAAGGCATGTGTTACACTCTCCAGATAGGATTTCTTTAAATATATTTTGCACATTTGAATTGAAGGTGAAAAAATTCAGCTTTTACACTCATCCATGAGGAGAAAATGATTTTATTGTCTAGTCTAGCCTTAACAACCACTCACAGCGTTTTTACATAGTACAGGCACCAATCACATCTGCTCATCAGATAAATATTCACACACATCTACTCACCACATGGTGCAGCATCGATAAAAATTTGGGGTTCAGTGTTTTGCCCAAGGACACTTCGAGTAGGAGTACAGGACCAGGGTGAACGTCCACTAAATTCAAGCCCTTGCCAAACCAGTTCACACAAGGCTGGATAAAACTATCACTGCCAAGGAAAGCTCTCTGAATTTCTCGAGTATCCTGGAGTTGTGGTATCCGTGGGGCCATTCAAGCGCTGGCACCCAAGGGAGGATGCCAATACAGCTCATTTGTACTTTTCACCAGCACACAAAGTGCCGTCAAACCAACCTTGCTCACTCACTTACAGTTCTTTACAGCATGGCCGTTTATTTTGGCTCTCTGATTGGTTACAGGGTATGTCAGTGTACATTACCTGTATAACACAATACCTTGACAGGCAGGAAGGGGGAAGATACCACAGTAAAGCAGCGTTTTTATGTATCCCGCTGATTTTCTTCAGCACGTTGACAGTTTTTGTCTAATTACCCTAACTCCCAGAAGGGGGAAGACAAAAGTTCTGCACTGTAACTTTAAAGCTCAACCTAACTAAATTCAATAAGGGAATGAAAGGAAGCAAATGTTGATAAACGGATTTAATAATACATTTGGAGTCAATGATATCCTATTAAACCACAACCCTGGCCCTAGTTCTGTACCTTTTTTTTCTCTTAAAGTTATGAGGATAAACTCTAATCTCTCTGCCCCATCCCTTAATCAGCAGGTAAAATACATTTCCCATATTTAATTTAATAATTCTAAAAATCATCCATTTGCTCAGCTAGACTTTTTTATGTACTTTTTATTACTTTTAAGCTGTCACACAATGGAAAAAATCTACACTGCACATCAATCACTCTAATGTGCACCTGTTTTTTTATTGAGTCACTACAGGTTTTACAACACGCTGTTATAAAATTTGTGATTTCAACACTTGCATGTGCCTCAGCAGATGCTACAATATTTACGTTAATTTCATTTTTTCAATGCATATGTAGGTAAGTATCTAACTTACGATAGAAGAATACAATAATGTATTCTACTGCAGTAACAAAACTAAAAGAAATATGGTACTTCCAGTGTGTGTGTGTGTGTGTGTGTGTG
>NC_048416.1:24620602-24637751 GCF_013103735.1 Etheostoma cragini
GCGTTTCCACCAACAGCCCGATTTATCAGAGATTGCCGACTAATTGTAAGCACCCCACGCTACTCCCATAACTACTTCACATTACAGTGAGCTGTCTGGCTGGTAGGCAAGCAGAAGGAGGCTTTGCAGTTTCTCTTTCCATATCTGGTATTTTGGGTTTGCTTTCTCTTATGTTGTAGGGGTTGTGTGAATGTGTATGGCTGAATCTTTGTTTTTAAAGATCAACTATTAGGATACAAAGATGAGTAACCTCACACACTACTAAGAAGACTCTAAATAATTACATTTAGGGATTTTCTGGGTATGCGTTGCCTTGTCTTTTTCTACATATTAAGTTAAGCATCAGTTTAAGATAAAGTAGGTTTACAGCAATGTTGCTGATGTAGTTAAGACTAGATCCAAAGCATATAGAGCTCCCTCTGAGTTTAAAGTAATGCTGCAGTGGTTTTGAGGGAATGAAGGTTAACAAAACATGATCATATTGGGAAATAGGATTCTTTCCCTGGAGCAAGCACTTTCTCTGGTTCCTATAGACACTATTAGACCACACAAGTGTTTTCATAAGAGATACTCTCTTGTGTTGTGATTTAACACACTCCTATCTCAATTCATGCCTCTGGTGTATTTACTGTTGTTTTTGCACGTGGTACTTACTAAACTACTAATGTTTGAGAATATTAGATCAAGGCTAACTCATACATTTAACTTGTGCATGTCCAACAATCAATAAGGATCACCCGGCATTTTTTTAAAACAATGAATGAAACTCTTCGGCTCTTCCCCGGATTAAAAACTAAAGAGAGAGATCACTGCTGTTTTTTACATAGCATTCGGAAGGTCATAATGTTTAACTCAATATAGGCTCTTTTCAAAAATAGAAAAGAAAATCCAGAGTCACCAAAAAATAGGACATGAACTGAATAGTGAAGAGATTAAAGCACACAATGCTCCTGTCTAACAAAAAACAACAGCAAAATGGATTTTTTTTCCCGATGATGAAACATAAAAGAACATCTAGAACAGAAGAAAACAAAAAATGCAGTTGTGTTTTTCCCCCCCACAAACTCCAGTGAGAAGCTAAACCCCAACTGAGAACAAGACCATACGACAAGACAGCAGTCTACTGTCAATCAATTCAACTTTTTATAACCCTTTACATGCAAAAAGTGCAACAAAAAAGGAGCTTTGAAAGATAATGTGGAATCTGAGTGTGTAAGAGACACTAAGGCCTTAGCTGTTTTCACTCATACGGTCTATTCATGCTTCCTAAATTTACCCCAAATACTGTATTAGATATTAAAGGTGCCCTAAGCTATGTTGGGTGACATAACTAATTGTTGATGTTCAAAGTATTCTCAACAAAACAAGACTAGTGTGCCCCTCTCTCTTCCTCATCCCGTCCCCTCCCTTCTGTGCACACTAACCCCCCGACCCCCAACCCCAAATCCTTCTTTTGCAGTTATTAGCTGGAACACTGTTTGTGTATGCTTCGTGGTGCATGTGGGCAGAGTTTGTTTTTTGTTGCCATTTGTAGATCCTGGGCTGTCTAAGGAAACCGCGTTTTTTACAGTGTGTTCTGGGGACAGGCCGCTCGCGGATAGGGGGGAGATGTTTGCTGTGTGACAACAAATGTTCTAACCTAAAACACATATTGGTGAAATTAGATAAAGACTGCTAAGACATCTTTAAGAATGTGTTCTTGTATTCCAAGCTGCAAAATGTAAGAAGTTAGTTTCATTTTGGACATAATGTACAATCAAATCGACCATAAAGTCTTGGCTGAGAGCAGGAACCGTCCTTCAAGATAATGCTCCTTCTTAAGATTACTGTGTTGACCTTCTGTTGGAAAAAAGTGCTACTATAGTCAAGCCTTCATCATTATCCACTGTAAGTACCACAGGTTCGTGCAGATCACTAAGAATTACTGATGAATCTCAGTTAGATTTGTCTCACTCCATTTAATTCTACATTTTCAGGACATGGTTTGCCAAAACGTATGGGTATCCATATCCCAGGAGCCATTAATACGCTGAAGATAAGTCTTGATGGTAATATTGTTGATCTTGCTAAGTGTGCCGCACGTTATGCTTCCTTTGGCAGTACTGATGATCGCCCTGACACCTATCACTGTCTTTTTTACCCTTGTGCATGTTATTTTCAAATAAGCAGTTTAATGTTTTTGTTCATTAAGCAATCCAAGGAGCTAAAATATAAATTGCATGCCATAACCGTATACTATGGTAAGGCTCATAAATGTTATTATAGCATAGAACAGTCAATCAGTCAATGTTTACGAGCATTACTAACTCTCTCAAAGCCAGGAGTCAGAAACTATGATTTGAACCTTTAATGTGTGAGAAATGTGGCTCATTTAGAATGCAAATGTCACACAAGTCTTTCAATATTTTTCAGTAGAGCAGTTCCAAACTTCTCAAGTAGATGCACTCGTCCGTGGCTGAAAAAGATTTGTGGACTTTAAACAATTAAAAGCAGAAAAACTGATAACTTACAGTTTAGAATGTGTATCCAGGGATGAGAGCATCAGAGCTATCTTGGCATTTACAGAAACACTATTTGAACATAACTTTCTCAAAGAGAGTAGCTCATTAGAAGCCGATGGCCAGGCAGAAAATCATACTAAATTATGGTTAATACTATGCAAAGTTATGATGCTTTATACTTTGTTAGGAACTCACTTAAAGGAGATTTCCTGTAGTTTTCACACACATAGCTTTGTTTGTTTGGAAATTTGGAGTGCTGTCAGGAGCAAGAAAAATGAGAACAATATGTGCTGTCTGCACTGTTTTTTCCTCCTGGTAGAGTTAGCACCCAACAGGCTTAAACAGGGCAAGTTTTAAACTGTGTTTTTAGCCTCTGAACATGTTCAAAATGTCATTACAAGTGCCTAACCTATGTTAGCACTGTGCTTAAATTATGGTTTATGTTTTGCCATTTTAAGCAAAAACTGAGAAAACAAAAAAAAAACATTCAAAGACCATTGGCCTTTATTAAACATTTTTCATATTCAGTTGATGATTATCTTGAGAATTGGAGAAAGATGGGTAGCCAACCATATGTAATGGCATGTCGATCTTTGCTTGTGTGTGTTTTTGACATTGCTGACCAGACCATGAAATGCATAGTCGTCTTTCCCCCTTAAGGAACGACGGAGTGGTACTGTACAGTATTTAGGCCAGACCCAACTGTCCTCTTATGGCTTATTGGGTCAAGGAGCATAAGTAGCCTGTCAAGCTGGCCAGAAAAGTCCTGTGGGAATTCAAAGGGAAAATCCTATTGGCCTTCTTCTTTTTTTAAACTCAGCAACTCGTCTAAGCCTGTCATTGGTGCTCTTAAGCAGATGGTGCAGTGCAGTCCCTTAACCTCTCTTTAAAAACAACTTCTCTCCCTGCCCAGAAAAAAAAGCTGTGCACTCTAGGAAACTACAGTTACTTGATTAAGACTTACTGTATGAAAGCTAATACAAATAAAATTTTAACAAAATAGTGAAAAGCTAGATGTAACAGGGAGACTTCTAATAATTCTCTGTGAGAAAAGTGCAGTGCAACGCAGCATTCACCGCTCCTCAGTACATCTGTGACGAGTTATTAAAAGTGTAACCCAGGCTCATGGGGTGGTGTGTAATTTTAGAATTAATATACATTTTAGAGCTTGGTGTTTGCAGCCTCTGAATTATTCAAATGTGCTTCTGTTATGGGCTTGGGTCTGGTTGGGATAAGGCAGCTGTTATGCATACAAATGAATATATTATGTCAGTATATGAAAGAATGGGAGACGACATAGATTAAAAAAACATAAACATTGGTGCCATGCCACAAAACAAGATGTTTGATCTTGTGCAGAGTTCAAACCGGAAAGGATTTGCTATACTAATGGGGATAGTCTGGACTTTAGGATGTTGTTTTGTTATTTTAGACTGATATTACATTCTGTCTGTGGGGAAATCTTTCTTTAGTAGCAATTTTATCATGAATGAAGAAGTCTGCACTTCATCTTGTTTCTTAACAACTCTTTGCATGTCAATATACTGTATGTTGTCCAGTTACTTTTCTAAATCTGCTTCACCAAGAATTATAGGTGTATTTTTTAAAAAATCAACAAAAGCATTGTAGCACAATAAACTGACAACTAGCAGTCAGTACTTTTTTTATCCTCCAGAGTGTTCATATGCATGCAGATAATGGGTGAACAGAAAAGGTAAAAGCAGAAAAGAGTTATTGGAACAGAGGTGTGCAGAAAACAGCTAAGGCAATCGTGTCAAACAAACAGTCCACTGTGTTTCAACTGGGTTCAGTAAACTTAAACTACAAATAATCGCTGCTGCTAAAAAACTGTCAGGTTAATGTAGGTCATGCCAGCAAAGTGTTTGAAGAATATTCATGAAAGAGTTGTATTCATGACTTTTAAATAAATAAAAAAGAATTGTTCTCATAGCCAAGTAAATTGTATTCCTGTCAAAAACAACAGTACAGCAACTATGATCTACTGTCACCTCTGTGTAGTTGTTTTAGCTCACTGTTGTTAGTATGCACTGGAAATGTCATTGGCCAATCAGCTACCGTAATGTGAACACAAATACATTATGTATTGAAGCGATGGAGTTAGACTGCTTTGGCACCGTCCACTGGACAGGTGTGACCCAACAAACCTCATCAATCTCTTCCCAAAGCAGATTACTGAGAGTGTGTCTGCAGATGTAGGCATTGTGCCATTTCTATTGCTTTACCACCTTTCACCGTACCTGAGATTACATTAAGGTTTCTATGTTGTTTTGGTTAAGAATAATGTACTGTAGTTGTATTGTTTTTTCAATATTGTCTGTAGTGTTAGACTCAATATGTTGTGAATATTCAGGATGACTAACAACCCTAATCACAAAGGGCCTACATTAAAACAATTTTCCTTTTATTTCTAAACAAGGTTCTTAACCCTAACCTGATATACACAGGACATTTTGTCATTTGTTGAAATAACAGGGGTTTGCTACACTGAACATAATCATATAACACCAGCAAGTACGGTTGAGTCTTTCATTTGCACACCACACCAGTCCCAAGACATCCTTCACGATAGTGTTGACACTTTTTACATGCAATGAGGAAGGTATGATTATCTCAAAAAGTTCCATCAGCTATTTCATATGGCTAGATGCGTCTATTTATGCCGTCAAATTGCCATTTTACCAGCAGCCCAAGGTCTTGCTGCCTGCCTAACAAGCTTGGTTTGTGTGGCACACGCTCTTTCTGGGACACCAATTACAGGGCATCCTGAAAAATGGCTGGAATTCTTTGTCTCTTCTGTGCTGACATTCAGTTGGAGTTTATAAGGCGCTGCATTCCCCCGATCTACAATTATTTTTTAGTTTTCTCATACACACTAAATGTAGAAATATAGAATCCATCAATTCCTTTTCTAAACTGCTCATCCTGTTCAGGGTTGTGGCACACATTGGGTAAAATATTGGTGCGGGTTGTACTCCCTGGACAGTTTGCCCCTTTATCACAGTGCAGAGAATATATCAGTCTCAAACACATTCAAGTATGTTTGTTTGAGTACAAATCAAGACCAAGAGGGAATTCACAACTTTATAATAAAAGTACGCAAAAAAAGGATAATATACAGATTTCCCAAAATGACCAACACTTCCTTCAAAAATAAAATAAATATTTTAAAAACAGATATGAAACTTGTGGTAATGCTTCAGGTTATAGACAGACCCATAGAGAAGGCATTCTGCAGGACTTTAAAACAGCGATTGCTCCTGTCTCTTAGAAGTGTATTGGAAATGTAGATCATGGCGTAGCTTGTAAAATTGAAGTTTTAATGCTAAATTGACCTCAGTTGCGTGATAATGAAAGCCTCCAATGTCCAGGGTGATGCCTGAATTATTTATGATTTTCTCTACAGTTCGGTTGCCTTCTCGTTATCGGGGCTGGAAATGAGTTTGCTGAAAACTGGCCAAAGTGAGATCTCCCCTCTCGGCTTACAGAACATAGCGCATTAAAGTGAATCACAGCAGACAGCTGGGGCCGCCCTTTATGGTAATGCACCCTCTACAATTACTGCTTCGACCTTCCCTGGTGAAGAAAAATGGGGAGTCGTCCATTTAGCGGCCCTTTCAAACACTTAGTGGCAGACATCTTGGGCAGCAGGATCACCTTTTGCCTGACATTGACTCTTGTTTAGAGGAGACAGAGAAGACATTAGAAAGGTGACAGGTTGACAGATGACATGCATCTGTCAAACAGCAAGAGGACCATGGCGCATTAATGCATCCACACAGCCCTGGGCCATACTGGTAGATGAAGCTGGTTGGGGATACTGGTGCCAACTACAGCTGCGACGAATGGTTATCTCAATTACAGATTAATCAGTCTATCGTCTATATTTTAAAGTAAATAACTGCTTATAAAATGACAACAAAAATGACACAATTTTCCAGCGTCTAAGCTGACATTTTAAAAAGGGGGAGTGCTTCAGTTTCACATAAGGAAGAAGCAATTCAGTCAGAATCAGACTTTACTAACATAAGGAACCAGAACATCATTTCATTAAGGCACAGAATTTGTTTTTTAAAAGTATTTAGGACTTAGTAATATCAAGAAGTGTCCTGACCAGGGGTGTAGCCCAAAATTCTGGACCCTGTAGAAAGGCATTTTCTATGGGCCCCTCCCCGCATCCATAGCTATGAAGAATTTTACAAGTTAAGTTAGATAAATGTTAGTAGAAACTAGTTTTGTCAGAGCTGCGAGTTGAACTGCTCTCTTTGGTATTAAAAGGTAAATGTATCATCCAAAACTCTAAACTCCCCTTTAAACCTCACATAGCTTGTAGTGAGGTAATGTTATGCACAGTGGAATAAAACCTACCTAATACTACTGAGGAAGAGTTACAGAGAGAGAGATACTGGTATACATTTATAAAAAATTTCCAATGCACAAAACCTTTATTCAAATCTAACATTATCAACTTAATATTTCTTGCAACTACATTGCAGCTAAACTGATACAAAACATGCTGTGGCGAGAGAAGGGGAAAATACAGTATATGCTTCAAAGCTTCATTTAAAAACCATTGTTGAGGTCTAATGTCTCTCCCACTCCCTCTTTTTGACTTGTTTCCCACCCATGTGGACCCCTACTGAAGTTGAAAAGATGATGGTGATTTTAAAGTGTTAAACCACAACGTTTCCCAACATCTGTTTAAGCTTTGTCATGACTCGTACATGTAACAATAGAACACAATATTCATGAAAACTACCATATGTCCACACCAGACAGTGACTTTTAATTCTGTGAAAAACGTGCTTTATGCTGCTTTTTCTGTTTCTTTCTAATAAAAAAAATGAAATGCATAAATTCTTTAAACCACGGGTAGTCCAAAAGAACCTACAGCTGATGGCTTAAGCCACACTGTGGCTTCCATTAGAAAACAACTCTACACCTAACCTGCATCCTGTAACACGTTGGTTATGTGAATTGCATGTCGCAGCAGTGACTGGAATGATAAATAGAAACTTACCCTTTATCCTCAAGCTCTCAGGGATCCCATCCTGCAGGATTGAGAATAAAAAGAAAAGCGAGAAGAGATAACAGTTATGATAAACCACAAAATCACCACATCAACAACATGTTTCCATTTAGCTGAGTGAGTGAAATCCTTGGTGCTTGTGCCATAGGAATTGTATTATATAGACCATTTAATACATTAACCAACTCTCTTTGCAAATAGTATAGTTTTCAACTGAGATCATATGTCAGTGCAGACATGACGTTAAGGTCCAAGGATTTTACTCCAGAGTGCAAGAACTTGTCTGACACAATGTAGTGTCTGTTTGAATGGCAATTTACTGAAAAGTCAAGACATTAACATGCCATTACCTTAAGTGGTCATTTGCCTCACTTAAAAGCACAATGCTAAACTTTTCAACTGGTTACACATTGTCACATCCCCTATGATTCCATTTTGTGCATTAACATTCATACACAAAGGCCATTCAAAGTGATTTACATAATACATTCAAAATGTAAAAAGGAAACAAAAATTCATAAAAACATTATTAGTTACAAAACCCTGAATAGAACCCTTTTTCAAGGAAATGAAACGTTAAGAATAGAGATAGAAATACAGGATAGGAGGGCAAGATAGATAGATTAATTATAGGGCTGTCGCCTGAAAGTCGATGCGTAGAATCAGTGGTTGATGGAAGTCGAGCCATCGTTTTTTCCAGTTAGTGTGCAATACATTATAGTTTTATAACGGGGTCCGTGTTTCAAGACAAGTAGGGTGGGTTGTCAATATCGACGCAGACCCTTTAGATTCTGTTATCTAATTCATTCATTCTTTCTTTTTCTGTCTTTCTTTCCACGATTCAACGGCAATATATGCCGTTCGAGGTGTGTGGCACAACTTAAAATGTGCTGTATTTGAGAAAGGTATAAACAGTGGAGGCATTAAAATAAAATGCTCGTAGTAAAGGGCCATAAACAAGAGCAAACAACCATGACCCCTTTGTGGCACTATACAATCTGCTGCATTTAGAACATGCATAGTGTGATGTTTGTAGAAAATGCTGCTATCAGGAATACTATTCTGAGTAGCCGCTCTCCACAAAACCATGAATACAAAAGAAAGAGGCATTAATATTTGATTTCTCTACAGGGAAATCTGCATAGCTCATCGTTCTCGATCTTGTACTGAAAGTTCCGACTCTCTATCTACTAGCTTGAGCATTGTCGTGTTATGGAGAAGATGCATTATGCAACAGGTCTACAGTCAATAATGAACAGTGGTCCCTGACTGCTTCCTGAAAATAGCAGATTACTCACAGAATATTTGCACGGAAAATATGCAGCCTGTATATTTTCTTACGAAAATATGCTTGATTTGATTCTAAGTCAAATTCTACAGTATGCAATGCATTTAATGTATTTTACACAACAGTATTAACTGTTGGTGGTTTTGCTCTGACATTGAAAAGTGAATAATAATTAAAAAATTACTACTATGTGAATGATATCACTAAATCTTCACAGCAAGTTACACTCATAAAGAACTGCCTAGAAAACACTTTTTGTCTGGAAGTTAATTTTGGGTAATACTGTCACTCTCTCAATTAACTTTTCGAGGAATTCATCTTGAAATTTCACATTTTTCTGATCAATGGTCCAATACACAAAGATATGTCACTCAGGACAACACACAATGTAGAAAATGGAAGGAACTATTTATTAGCATTTTTGATTGATAAATTGCTTTATATTTTAGTCAATCAATTCATCAAGGAATTGACTTTTTGTTTCAGCACTAAAATGAGTACCAAGGTTAATAGTGGTTGTATGTTTGGAATGAACCCCTGCACATTCAGTGGAAAGGTTGGGACCAGCCAAAGCTATTTAAACCTTGATGTGTTCTGGTCTGTGGGACCTGTTTTCAATGTGTGATCATAAATGTGCTCTCACAGGGGTAAATGGCAAATATGAACCATAAATGATGTATATATCATTGGTAGCTGAGTTAAAGTAAACATATAATTAGTATTTTTACATAAATTGTTATGTCTGTTTTGATTTAAAAGCCTAATAATGTGGTGGGCCTGCCAGACCCGGGAACATTGGCTTTGTAACAAAAATATCACACCACACACAAGGATTAACATTGGATGACTCTAATGTGAGGACATATCCCCTAAGGTGTAAAGCCATCTACTTTATACCATCTCCTTATTAGCTCAATTTGTTGTGATTTAAAAATAAGTCAATCTAAGTTGAGATAGTGTGAAAGTAAATGACAACTAAGTTAAACATCATCAATTGGTAAAAAGCTGTCCCTGCTCATCATCTTTTGAGATGTTTTACAAAAACATTGTTGACTAGCGACCCAGTAGGCACAAATCACAAAAAGCACCTGTGGCTGTCTGACATTCTTCATATGCCCCCCACCCTCTGGAGGAGGTGACATTTAGAAATGCACTTCAGGTAGGGAAGATATCAAATGGGGTTTATTTGCATATGGCAGACAGTGTTCACACTTCATTTGTTTGAGGAGAGTGATTTCCCCTGGGCTGCTGGCAGGCCTGTCTCTGCTGCCCTGAGACTCTGGGGACGATGAAGCACCCAGCTGTACAACCTGTGGTTCATCTGCCCTGTCAAAGCTATCTGGCTGACCGCCCACATCTCTTTCGCTCTCTTTCTCTGGCTTTATCTCTCAAAGGGCTCTCCATCCACCTACATTGTCGTCCTCCTTTTCCTCTTCTTCTCCTGCTTCAGATCTTGCATCCTTCACTCCTACACACCATCAACTTCCAAGTACACTTCAACTTGAAACATATAACTGCAAATTACAGCATACTTGTATGACTAGTGAGTAGAATTTACAGTATAACTCCCTATCAGCAAGTCTGAATCTCTCTTTTAGTTCAGACCAATAGTGACAGGTGAAAAAAAACACGGGGGTCCCTCATTCACTTCAATGTGACAGTGGGACAGCTGATGTGAGGATGCAGAGTTCTCTGGGGAAAAAAGCACAAATATTGCAAATATGTTGAACCTGGCTTAACTTGTCCTACGGCCGATGCAAGCTCATTTGGCAACAAACTGCAATGGAAAGCCAAATACATGGAAGTGTATTTTCAGAGTAGATTACTTTGTAATGTAAATACTGTAAGTCTACTGTTTACCTGCTCCATGATAAATCTAGAGTTTTAAAATCCTTTCTCATAGTATAAACCACTGTGCAGTGTTTGGGAGTCTATGTATTATGTGAATGTGCAGACAGCCTCTGCTTTTCCTTGGTATGATGTTTATTATCCTGCACCTGTACCCAATTGGAGTTGTGCACTATCCTCCTTCTTAACACCAGCTTGGACATCGACATCTTGTTATTGTTATGGCAGATTGGCTCCAGCCCCTGTGGAGACTTTACAGAAGCTGGTTACCTCTGCTTCAGACTAGCTGCTGTTATAAAGTAGACAGCTCATCAAGATGAGTGACAAGGGTTGGGGCTAAAACTGACCAGCTGAGGAGGAGGAGGGTAGATATAATACTGACAGTAGTCATATTTAAGCCAAACATTGTACAGTGAAGCGTTAACTGGAGCTAATGTATAATTCTTGTGAATTTATTCTTGTGGTTTCTCCTATTCCCTGTCTCTTTATCTCAATCTCATTTGCTCACCCCCTCCCACACTTTCTCTCTCTCTCTCACTCTGCTTATCCCCTGTTAATCTAGATTTGCCATTTGGCCAAGCCAGTGCTGGATGGATGGGGCTTTAAACACAGTTGTCCTTGCCTCCATTTTGTTTATCCTGACATAACAGCTTGATGTCAGAGCGACAAACTCTCAGAAATTGCTTCCATCCGTCGTGCCGAGCAAGCCTGGCCACTATTTCACACATTTTACAGAGCTGTTCCAGCACTCTTACATTGAAAACCATTGTAAAAGAGGCTGAGTCAAACAAGACTATATAAAACAAAATCTTCATGTAATAGCAGCTTCAGAACAGTAACTTTGAGTGGTATCTCCATTACAATGAGTTATAATTGGGGACCGGATTCTGGTGACCATGATCTGTCTCCTATTCCTGACCTCATGTGGAGGATTTCACTGTGAATTTCTAAAACAATGCCATGGGAATTATGGGTAGAGCATGTGACCAGCTGTTTACGGCCGAGTGCCTCCTGGTGATTGAAGTCTTTGTGAGGAAAGCTTATAAAGGTCGTATCCGATCCCTTTACCCTTGTCAAACACTGTCCTTCAAAAGCTAAGGAAAAGGCATAGCATTAACACGGCCACTCGTGTATCACAGCTTGTGGCAGTGAGCTCAAAGGACGTTCAGTACTTTTCTCTGATATGCAGATGTGCAAATTAAATGCAATTATGTCATTTACAAAAATTATTGTGGTTTTTGTAATATTACGTTCCATTAATACTGAAGTGAGAGTAAACTAGATTTTCTAAAGCTTGTAAAGATGCGGTACGTAAGCATTTTAAAAATAACTTTCTGTCATATTTGCTGAAACTGAGCCTTTGTTCAAGTAGAACTACATAAAGCAGGTAATTAAAAAAAAATCCTCTGGCATCACCTACAGCCTTTAGTGCAATTTTCAAAAATCCGTCGCTCCTTGTTCAGATGCTCACACGCGTGGCACACGCATTTCATAGTGTCCATCCCTTTCCCTTAGCAGAAGCTGCAGATAGGATTCCTACCCTTCCCATTCTCTTCACATACACACACACACACACAAAAGCACATGTGCATGTTATCATGCACGGCTCTCCCTTGTGGGGTTAGGGGGCTTAGGAGACCATTTTGGGCTTTACCAGATAAGGGGGGAGGGACTGACAAGTTGTCGATGTTCACATTTTTCGGCTAAATTCTGGATCTTCACAATCCTACTGAATGCACCTTTAAATGCTGTTATTTTGGAACTAGAGACTTTGACTACCAAGAAAAATGTTATTCTGAGCTGTGACCCCTGTTCTGAAACTTGGTATTGCTTTTCTACAAACTGTCCTTTAACACTGCTCACTCAACTGTATTGACATGACAGTGGATGACCCGAGCCTCTCTGCAATCTAGCCGGAGAAAATCCTCTAAACAAAAACGCCGGTTACGTTGTTTGGCGAAAAAAAAAGGGCTGTAAAAATTTTTCTTTTGACAGGCAGATAGATGAGTGGAGTTTACCTCTGTCCTCTCACAAGATGAATTGTAATGGTATGCAGATGCTGTAATGACATTCCTCTGCAATGTAATCACAGCGCCAGGCACATTAATTTCATTGGAGTGGAAAAGCACATACATCATTTTTGGAGCTTCTCGTCAAATTTCCCGCAACATGTGCACGTACATCACTTTAATTATTAAAATCACTTTGGTTCCAAACCAGGCCAATGAAAAGAGGGAAAGTCAAAACCAGTTTGTCTAAACAAGAGATTGTATAATGTTTGATACAAAAGAAGGTTATTAACTATTTACAACACCTTCAAAATATGATGTTGGTTGAATTAAACCTAGTTTAAGAAGATGTACCTCATTTAAACATTACAATACAAAGCACACACTACACCCTTAGTGCAGTAGAACAGAGAATAATGTGAAGCAGGGATACCTAGGATTGTGATGGGGGGGGGGGGGATGATTAAAGCACAAGCAGGAAAGGTTTCAAGTGTGGGGGAAAAAAAATGCAGTCCAAATGTTGAAGAGAACACAAGGAGAGCTACCTCTAAGATGTGTCTGAATGTTATTTAGACAACCTCTGAAATTAACTTCAATCCTTCCTTCTGTATGTCTGAACCAGTGCTATAATGCAATGAATTGTGTTTTTGAGTAAAATTCTGAAACTGTAGATTCACCATAGTTTGACATTTAATTCTGGGACCTGGGCACAATTTCCAGAGTAGTTGTGGCTAGAAAGAAGCAGAACTCTTGCATAGCTGATAACTGCAGTCTACGTGTTTAAAAAGCATTTCTCTAAATCAATCTTTTTCAAAAGGTCAAACTGTGTCAAAGCAACAGCTTCTCTTTGCTCCCAGCTCCTCGCTCAACTCTGATGCGGTCCAAAGACATTCCCACCATCTGTTTCCTTCTCCATCGCTCCCTCTTTCTAACCACCTCTCAAGTTGCCCACCCTTTGGAACCACGGCCTTTGCCTTTGATTGCCATGCAGACATGACTGAAATTGTCTGGAAAGCAAACATAACACTTTTTACTTATTGTCACAGCTATTTTTTAAATCTTGGATTGGATGGAGAGAAGTAGTTTTTAGTGAACAGAAATTAGAAAGGGTCTTATTGTAAATGTTAACTGAAGGACTACAATCGGACTAATTCCTTTTGACAAAACACTCTGCTAAACTAAAGTCTGCGTTTGCCAAAACAGTCAATTTCTATGCCAGTCTGGTACTAATTGATCCATCCCTTCCTCTTTGGTGTTTTGGGAACCGAATTAGAGAAAAAAAACTTTTTCCTTGAATTGCAGCGAGAGTGATTAAGAAGCAGATTTAGCTTTTTGGGCCTGCCCTGTATCGCTGAGTCAATATGCATTAAAATCAGATCTTTTAGTTTAAACGTTTAGCTAAAATGTCATGCAAACATCCGCACTTCATTCAAAGCTCATCTTCGCTCAGCTGTGCCTCGCATAAATCTGATGTTGTCTTTGAAAACACCATCCCCTGGCAGAGAGGGAGGGATAATGATTCATCAAGTATTTTTCAGTGGGCAGAAAAACAACAGTAACCACAGGAGAGTCATCTGATGAAGGAAGAAAGAGTCACTGTAATTAGTTTCATACTTGGCAAAAGCACATAGTCCTCTTGTTACGGGCAGCAAATGAAAAAAGGCGGCGATCAATACCTTGTGTCGGAATCTCACGACTGGTCGATAGAGTGGCGACCTGAATCCCTCCTTGTTGGGTCTCCCGTCGGCGCCAAGCACAGCGAGCCCCAACAATAAAATTGCTGCCGACCACCATCTGGCTGACTTCATTGGTCTTTTTCTGTCAAAAACCAAACAAGAAAGGTGAGTGCTCTTCTCCAAAACTCTGGAGGTTCAATACCTGTGGGCCAAGACAGACAATACATCAAGTCTGCCGTAATTAGTGTAGACAATGGGAAACGCAAAACTGTCCCTGTTTAAACTAAAGCTATCAATACGTGCCCCACACTCGACGGGGAGATTAGATCTCCTTTCGAATCAATTAAGGGGAAATAGACGTCATGAGAAAATCAAGATAAAGAAGACAAAGAGCCAATATATTAAGGCAATTAAAGTGGGGGCTTTGGATTAATTAGTCTGAGTGTCTAAATCAAGAAACTGTGATGTAGCGGTGAGATTACATTTTAAACAGTTTCCTCACACCCTCACGGAGAAGCAATCCAAATATATTTATTTAAGAAAATATACACTCTTCACCTCCAATATATGCATTTTAAATAATTCATTGTGCTGTATAAAAACGAGTTGGACCTTTGCACAACATGAATTAAACAAAACCTTGTAGGGAAAAAACACTGAAAATAATCTGTGGCTCAGAAACTGTGTGAAGAAAGTAAAAACGTAGAAAATACACAGAGAAAAGGATATGTTAGCCAGTGCTCCCGTATTGCTTACTCACACACGTTTCAACACAGACAAATACACAAAGAGCTACACACAAGCTTTATGTTCAAATCTACAATGCATTTGTTCCTTCTTATTTTTATCCCATGTCTTTATCTGCGTTTATGCCTGCAGTTCTTTGTACAGCATGTCGCAAATCTTCTTTGTTAGAAGCGCTTCATAAATAAATTTGACTCGACTTGTTGATTTTCACACTCAAACAGTGAGCTGTTCTAAGCCCTGTCAAGCCATCAGTGCCTGCTCATCATGCTCCAGCCGAGGAGATGACTGACAGCAGGATGGTGACCCTGCTTCCTTGTTCTTCTGGAGTGACACTGAGGCAGACAACAATGGCACCGTTATGGCAGCTCTGTGGGCCCACGTGTTATTCACTAAAGGTCGGGAAGCTGTGGCGGCAGGGCACCTGTGTCGCTGTGATGTGCCGGACAAAGAGGAAGGATTGAAACTTTATTTTTATGACTCTATGACTTTTATTGGCTTTATTGGCTTTCTGAGCTGCCTAATGCCTGCAGATTTCCTGCACATGTTATAATATATACTTTATTAATCCCGCAAGGAGAAATTACAATTTACACTCTGTTGTTATTACACACATTACACACAGGCCTGAATTACACGCACATGCTCAGAACCTATACATGCACTGAATGGAGAGATGTCCTGCTTTGAAACACCATGCCCTTTATTTTAGTTTTTCTTGGAGATATGAAGAATTTAGTCTGTACACTGCATGTGGTTCATGCTGTTGTAATATAAACTTTCAATTAGAAGAACAAACATCAACAGCTGGAGTGTGCAGATAAACATTGTCTGCCAGATTCAACACCCACTTTGCTGACTTTTTGTTTAACCAAGACATTGACATTTAAAAATTGATTTTCTTTGTCAAAAGCCTTGATAAAATTACACCCGCCGACAGCTCACCTACTGTACCAACCACCCACCTCGCCCCGTTGAATTGACAGAAATATACAAGTTGTGCGCAACATAACAATATAATAAGCTTTGGTCTTTAGCCTATTTTCAGAAAGAACAAAGCCTTTAGCTTTTGTAGATCAAATGTCTCATCTACCAGTCCGTCACTCCTTTTTCTGTCCGTGTAATAGAGGCATTGAAAGAGCCTTGATAATCTAGTTGGCAGGGAGGTTTTATTCCAAAGTTTGCATCTAGAAATTCCAAACATTTCTGAACCTGCATTACCTGGTAGTAATTGTTAAACACCAGCCTTACTAACCCAGACACATTATGGTCGTTTTGTGCTATGGGACACTTAAAAGCTTACTTTTTGCCTCTTCTAATGTGATCATATTGTATTCATTCTCTATACATTTGTAAACTCTTCAGATCCAGGTAGGAACCCTGCCTGCAGCTGCTGCTGCTCTAATTCTCTAACACAGTCTTTTAGACACACTAGGTGGATTACCATATCTGCAAGCACAATCAATCAACTTCTTTGTAGCGTACCAGTGTTAAATGGGTTATTAATGGACTAACTTTTGCCGGATGCTGTGTCAAAGACAGAGACATATGCAGAGTTTTAATACGTTTAGCTGATGCATTCAGCCCAGCTGCTCCCAACTCACTATGACTGAATTGCATAAATCTCAAATATAACACAAAACAATGTAACAGCAACACCAAATAGCCTCAAATATGACCATAAAGTTGAATAAACGTCTTCTGAAAATGTTTTAACAAAAACAGCAGTATAACCTGTACTGCTGGGGCTGTTGTATGAAACTGCATTAGTGTAAGCTAGAGCTACCCAATGAACTGGAAACTGAGTGTATTTTTTATTCACATACTTTATCCAAAGGGAAACTGAGCTCACTCATACGGTTTTCTTGATAAACGTCTTTTAGTGTGAATGTTCCTTATTTTAACTGACAGCAACTCTAGTGTGAGCATGCCACGTATTATTGGTCCTTGTATGTGAACAACATCTCATTCAGCAGATTTTGTCATTCAGTCAATGCACTGGGCATTGTATAACAACAGAAATGTCCATAAAGCCC
>NC_048416.1:24637851-24711654 GCF_013103735.1 Etheostoma cragini
GCTGGGTGTGAATAAATGCACACATTGTAATTTACTATCAGCTGTCATGCATGTTTGGCAAGTCATAAGTCTAGGAAAAAAGTTTTCCTGAAGTTGAGGGATACTCTTATGCCACTAGTCAGCTTAGACAAATTCTGATTTACTGCTGTTAACTCTACAATTTCAAGCTTTCTTACTCCAGTCAGCTTGTCTCACATACCATGGTTGATGGTCCACTAGGAACACCGATTTTTAAAGTAGAGATGCATTCTGATTTCTAAACAAAACTAAGAAGAACATTTAGTTTCAACAATCAGAACAGCATATGTTTTAAGTTAAGATATTTCAACCTTTTGCAAACCCTGTAGTAGAGTATTTCAGAAACAACAACCACCACTTGCATCAGAAGATTTGTGCCTATTTCTTGATAAAAGCAGGCCTGGACCAGAATGTGTGTTGATTTATTTAATCTTAAGAACCAACATCATGAAATACTGTAGCTGTTAGGAAATGTTACACGTTCAAATCTCAAAACTAGCAAGAACAAAGGTCCTCGTCAATTGACAATGTCTGTTTAAATGCACTTGAATAAAAAACATTGCTATTATCCTCGGCATTATTATGTAACGCACACCTGTTCAACTAAATTGCATTGTAGCACAGCAACAGTGAAAAGTCTAATCTACATCAACCGAGGATTAATTAATTCACTGTTTTTTCCCCACATAAGAATATTTATAAATAAATATATATATAACAAGTTGTGATAATAAAGAGCTTTATTCAAGCTATCTACTAAACCAGTCCCCCTTATAAAGAAGCAATGTCTGCTTGTCATATTTCTGCTGGTTTAAATCGTTTTACCAAAGACCAAGTTACTTTAACAAGTCACAACTAGTCCCTTTATATTATTTGAACAATTAATATAAATTATGTGCTAAAGAAATCTAACTAGCCAGTCCACTTTTCAAGAAACATTAGAGGAATGTCTAAAAATATATATTAAGTTGCAGATTTTCACCTCCAGATAGGGAGCCACCGTTCTGCCCCAGCGGCTGGACTATTCAGAAAAAGCTGATGCTTTTGCTCTCCACTCTGTTTAGTAACATGAACATGCTGTGTGCAGTTACAGACATTACATGATCTATACCTGTCTAAGTTAAAATATTCCATGTCTTTTTGTTTCAGCTGGACAATGCAATGCTGCCATGTTCTTCACCTTTTAGGCGTGAGTGCAGTGAACATGTATGGACAGGGCAGTGCTGGGGAAAAAAAAGCAAACAAGCGTTGTCAACCAGCCATGGCCAAACATTACACTAAAACACTCTCCATGTGAAGGTTGAGACCTCTGCGAGGTCACTGTGTTGTTTGAAATGTTTTTCATTACGTGATCGGTTAACCACAGCGTTTTTCAACACAAAATAAAACAAGTTTGCCACACTTAATCATTCTGACAGTTAAACTACAGGGACTAATCAGTAACTTAAATGTTGCATTTTAAACACAGCATATTCTTTGAAACAAACAAGTTAGTTTAATTTCTTTTTTATTCATAAGATACATAAGGTCACCCTCTTGTCAAATTGGCTTATCATATTTCTATTCTTATACTGCTACTAAACAAACTGATGACTGATGGAATAGAAAGACATACTGTGGCAGAAAATGCTATGAGCTTCCCTTGCACATTTTCTTTATACCCATATTATTCTGAATAGTGTCTTTTATTAGACGGTGTAAACCCTGGCTACTCTGCTGGCGATTTGATTTCAACCTCCAGCTTGGGTCAGGAAACCTGCACGTTTAATTCTCCTGCTTCATTTCACAATTTTGCAGTAACCAATCACATACTGGCTTATCTAACTGGCGCTCTATTGGCGGGTGTAACACAATGACGATAGAGAAGCAGCTTCTTGTTTGCATTCAACACATAGCGGCCACCGCTTGTTATAGGTATAAAGTAGCAGAAAATGGAACAGCGTAATGTAGGCATACCTCAAAATTGTACTTCACTACAGTAACGTTACTTGAGTTAATTGCTTATAACTTTAAGCTACACCATATCGCGATTATATTCCAGCTAAAGCTTTAACGTTACCAAATAAAAGTGTGCGTAAAAGTAAGATTAGCCTAACATAACGCTAACACATGAATGGTGACACTTTTGGAAATGGTGGGATTAGGGTAAACGTACCGGGGTAAGCCAATCAGAGGCAGAGCAGGGCGGGACATGCCCATATTCCCATACGGTACATCAAAGATCCTCTATACTAAACCATCTCTGGGTACATACAGCCATGCACTCAAATCAACTCCAACCACTCAGCAGTATTGTGCTGGGTGCTGCCACTGCCAGATGCTAGTATATCTACAGTATAAAACATACCATATAAATTGACTATACTTCATATATTACTGTTTGTTAGCCGACCATATGCTGAGTGTCAATCAAAAATCTGGTGGGAGCAATCTTATTCCTTTACTCATAAGTAATGTGCTTTAGTACAATTCTAATGCACTTTACTTGAGTATTTCCATTTCAAGCTACATTACACTTTTACATTAACTGTTACTCCACTACATCTGACAGCTTTAAAAAAAAATCTGATTCCCATTTTACAGAGAAAACCTATAATAATGACTTTCTAAAGTGATATATTAATGGTTGAACTACCAAATACTGATGTATATTAAGTATGGTAGTACCAGATACATTAATGGTATAGTTTTACTTATCTGATAAAATAGTAAATTGTATGGGCCCATTACAATTAGTGGGGCCCAATGAGTACTTATTTTTGATAGGCTACTAGTATTTTGTGTTTTTAATACTTTTAGCAACACTAATGAACACCTTTGCTTTAATAAACTTGTTTTTACAGTAGTCATGTTTCTAATTGTCAAGCGAATTTTAAACAAACTTTTAAAATGTCTCAAAAAAGAAATTGAAATGAGAAGAGTTTCCATTAACTGGTTTAGAGTGAAGAAAATAGAAGACGCAAAGCATAGTTTTGTCACAAGTCACAAGTCACGAATGGCTGTAGATGCAAACCGGCTCGCCAAATCAAGTTTAGAAGCTAAGTTCTTTGGCTAAATGTAGAGAGGATGCAATGTTGTACAAGTTGGCCACCTGTGCAGCATACAGGGAGGTGGCAGAGACATTTGGTGTCAGCGGTGTGCAAGGCCATGCAATTCAAGCTGTTGAAACAATTTGTCAATTTACCCAGAGTGGCTGAGGCACTGGTTAAAGTGCACTGGATGGGAGCCATATCCCGATCCTTCCCCCATCCGATGGATAGTCATGTGAGTTGCATGTTTATTCAGCAAAGTTGTTTCCATCCCCCATTTTGTGACATTCATTCTTTTTTTTAAATGGCAAAAAAAAACACAAGCAAAGATAAATTTGAGAAAGTTTTTTTGAATTTTGCCGTTTCCATCAACATTTTCTAATGTGATGCTTCATAATGCGCATAAAAATACGTTGATAGAAACATGACTACTGGAATATGACTTTATCTTAAGAGAAATATCTAAATACTTCTTCTACTAAGGCCAAAGTAACATACCAAACAAAACAGACTTCTAAAGGGGATTCTGTTCAGACTGAAAACGAATCTTATCATTAATATTATATTTCCAACTTCATAACTATTTTTATCTCCCACATTTATCTGATTTTATCTAAAAACATTCATGGAGATTTGTTTGCCAACCTTCTAAGCATTCGAGAAATGTGGATGAAATTTAGAGAAGGGAAAATTCATACTCAACAAATTGGATTGTTATTTTGTGTCTTTTGTGCTTTTTCTGTCAGGCCTAGTCATGTATTTTGCACCCTGTGAATGTTTGGTGACACATAAACAGCAGGGTTCCTTTAGGAAAACCTCAACAAATGTAACCACAAGAAGATCCAAGCTTTCTAGATGTTTTGCATACACAAGGAATTAGCCAGACAGCTTGTCAACTTCTGACTAGATGAGTAGACTAACTGAACCCTGTTCATGTTTCAAAGCTCCTCTGGTTGGTCCCTACTGTCTTCCAAAAACCCATTTCCAGTCAAAATAAAGACCACCCGTACAGCCGAGAAATTGCATTGCAGTTGTGGCACATGGGCCTGTTTCAACTTGCAGGGATGCACTGGTGCTCCCAGTTTGCTTTGTGAAGCAATAATTTCCTAGAGAGGCTTGTTTAAAATCATTCAAATTTTCAGCAAAGTCACTGGAGGGGAATTTGAAGTCAGCAGATCAATTTCTCCACTTTCAACTCTTCCCCCCTCTTTCACTGTATGCTTCAGCTGACACATTCCCTGACCTCCTGTGGGCAGATCTCTTTACGCACGCTCAGCGGTATTTCTATGTACAGATCAATTTGGTTGGGGTACTACAGTTTGTCTCTGAGATATCTGGAGAACACGGGAGCATCTGCTGTGTGTTTGCAGCCCAAGCACCCTGCTGCAGCATGTCTTATTTGGCAGAGTTATCGTGGCACTTCTTATACTCATACATCCCCAGCAGCGCTGTACACTGATAAAGGACTCCTTCAAGTTCAAAGCACGTCCAAAACCAAAGGCGACACACTTCCCCCAAGGGTAGTGGCACCGTTTGGTCCTTGTTCTTCCCTTACAAATGCAGAAAATGCTGGGCCAATCTCGCAGAAGGAGCAGTTCCTTACAACAAAGGAACAGAGTGATGACTTTGAATGCCATACATGCCCAAATGAGTATGTAATGGCCCTGCATGGTGTCTGTAGGAATCATTTTAAAGAATTTCTTACATCCTGCATACTGCTTTGCTATTATTTTGGTGCATCAAGAAAACATCTGTGCCTCTGTAGTCCAGAGACATTTAAGATGTGCATGCCAATGAAACATTCGAGGTTTAAAGATACGCGGAGAATGTTGCGGCAAAAACAAAAAAGCTTTTCCTTGGTAGTTCTGGAGAAGTAAAAAATAAACTCAAACAACTCAAACAGACCATACTACATTTCTTTTTGCAAGACTTGCAGTCAGTGAGTCAGTTAATAAATGGCAAAGTGGGTTCATAAAAAGGGGCAGCACTTGCCTAGAGGTTAGAGACAGGCTGGTGAATGTAGGGTTGGAAGCATATAAGCTCAGAGAAACTGGTAGTTGAAGTATAGTTGTAAAAATCTATTCCTTCAGAAAATGCTGCTGAAGCATTCAACTCAAACGTGTCTGCAATGAAACTACAAGCCTCTCACCAGCCAACAATATAAGGTAGAGAGGGAGTGCTCCCTCTGTTTTTCAGAAAAGACTATATTTGGTATATGTTTGACCAACAAAAGGAAGGAAAAGATTCTTGCTATAAAATTTTTTATTAATCTCATATTTCCAAACACAGACCTCGTAACTCTACACTATAAACTGTGCATGTACTGTACGTTGGCTGTACACCACAAACTGAAATTGAATTATTCACTGTAAAGTTTCATAAAGGATGAGATTTTTTTTATTGACTCTTTCAGAATGTAGCCATTATCAAAAGCTTTAAACCTTGATCCCAAAACTCTTTAATTCCCTTGCAGACCGCACAAATCAAATTGTTAATTCTTAATTACAACACTGATCACAAGCATGTGCTGGTAATTCATTAATGGTAATATATGCAGAGTAAGTGTGTGATTGTTGATAGTTAATTTCCAGAGCAACTGCCGACTTGTTCAGCGTGCTTCACTGATTTATCACTTCCCCTAAAAAAAGATTTCCAAAACCTTAAAAAATCTGTTCACAATCACATCCAAACCCTTTTCATTTCGTTTCATGCAGATGATTCAGTCTTTGTTGTCTTTATGTAGTAAGAGGACACTATCATTTCCATTTTTTGTTGTCAATGTTTACTATATATTCATAATATAAGAGAGAAAATCTCTTTTCCTTCTTATTTAGTCTTTTTTATGTTTCGTTTTTATTTCTTTTGGAGAAAACACTCACTTATTTGTTAGAGTGCTCATGTTAGGCTTTTTGGCTTTTTCCCTTTCCTTTATTGTTATACATCTTTTTGTGCATGTAATTGTTTTACAAAGTGAAAAAGCCCAAAGTTCCCTCCCCCCCCGCCCAAGGGGAGTTACCATCTCCAACAGAAAACACTGTTCACAAACTGCTCCAAACACCTCTTCTGTAGTCCAGACTCTACTCCAGTGACAAATGTTGGTCACTTTGTTTTTAACACACTTTATAATGCTTGCCTAGCTGCTAGCGTGGCATGCCCTCACACTCTGTTTCTGACTGGCTAGTAGTCCTCACCCAGGTTCTCCTGTCTCCCAACAAAGATGCCTCACTGATCAACACACAGGTTAACCCTCATGTTATCCTTGGGTCAAATTGACCCGTTTTTAGTTTTCTGAGCTGTCGAAATAAGAAATTGTCAACATTAAAATATCAAAAACCTTTGGAAAAAACGCAAAAAATGTCAAAAAAAGCGCCAACAACATTGAAAAAGTGACAAAAATGTTGGGAAAAGCAATAATAATGTTGAAAAAAGTGACCATGGTTGACAGGAAGAGCTGCAGCAATGTGCAGTACAACAAAAATATGGCATTTTCTGAAAATTAAACCATTTAAACCTATTCTGATATAACCTCATTTATCTGTCTTTTTACAGCACAGGGTTGCACAATAAAGTGTATGTTGTAGCCCTTTCATGCAACACGCACATGTCTTTGTTTTTTCCCAACAACTTGAAACTATGTAATCATTGTTGTATGATTTTGGCTGAATTGCCATAGATAACTTGATTGTTCAAATTTCTGGTCAATACTGTCACATCTTAACTTTTATTAATTTAAGTTTTAGGTTCCGTTTTTTTTCGATTCAGCCTATCGCTGCACATGTTAACTGCCCAATCCCTCTGTTTGTTCCAAGCTGTCGCAGCAGCTGGAAACATAAAATGCATTAATTCCTGTGTGCCAGAGGATTTTTCCTAGAAAGAAAGAAAAAAAACTCTACTATAAACCAGGTGCTTAGAGCCACAAATAAAGCTGAAAGCTGTCATGAATGGGATATTCTGTGAATCACCATTCTGTGGCATCAATTGGCAATCCAGAGTACAATGTTTTTCAATTTTCAGCAGAAACATGTCCCTGAACCCAAGAACTTTATTCAAAAGTATTGGGACTGCAGCAACCTTTTGTTGCTGGATTGTAGTTATTGCCCCCTGAAAATGTTCCTGCTCCCACGGTGGTACTATCTGATGGTTCAGGACCTGACCGATGGAGTTTGTATTAATGACCATCACTGACATAAGTCTAGTCTGCTACAACTTGTGTACCACATTCATTTATATTGCAAGCAACAACAAGGAATTTCTTTTGTTATTGATGTGCAAATTAAAATTACTTAGCTGAGTTTCCAAAGTTTAATTATAAACTTATTTTAATTTTACTTTTTTTCTCTGCAGATGCAGGCTTTTCCTTTTTTCGTGAGTTCAAACTCCCAATTCTACCTATGCGCTAATGTTCCTCCCCACCGTTCTTGAGATGCTGAGGAAACTCAAACATTGTGTCACAATAACTTTTAGTTCCTGAGTTAGTGCTTGAATTAAGGACCTCTTTAGCTCCTAGGACTATTTGGTCAAAATACCAAATTACTGTAAAGATATTTTTGTGCCTTCAAGTTAACTGAACCAGGAACCAGAACTTTACATGTGAAGTTTGTATAGATTTTAAATGCTTACATGACACATCTCATCAGCACGTCTTTTTCTCAGAAGAATGTGGCAAAATGTCAGTCTTACAGTCTTATAATCTACCCAGAATTAGGTGATTCAAAGCCACCTTCTCGCAAAATCATCATTGTGTAATCACCCGCCATTCATCTAAAATGACATGGTGGCAGATGTTTTGGTGAGAAGATGTACCACATCTTTTTGCTATGAGAGCACTTCCTCTGCAGACGCCCAGCTGTGCTGGCAGCTGTATCTGCTGACAGCTAGCATGGATTCTGCTTTGTGTGCAGCTTCAAAATTTTCTGTGATCTCCATATTTGGAAGACACATTTCCGTTTAACATATTTAGCTCATGTTTCTACACAGACCGTATCATTTGTGACCTTTAGCTCATGTTTCAGTCTGTTTTAATTAATTGTGAGTCTGTGCTGATATATATAGGGGAAATTTGTTTAATTGCTTGAATACGGCTCAATAACACCTGAGAGGTTAGAGATAAGTTATAATCATGTCATTTTGATTTGATTTGCTTTTAACTTCAGAAAGAAAGGAATAAGAGGTTTTTTTTGTCAGATTAACTAATGCAGTCTCAGCTTCAAGACACTTTTTAACAGCAGCCTTCTGTTCAAATATGTAAAATGCCAAAAGAAGTGTAAGACTGCATTAACTGTATCCTGGTTCATGCTATTCACAGTAAAAATAATGAGCAATAGTGGCTGACTGGTGAGAAAAGAGTTAAAAAGGGCCGCTTTTTAAAAAGTAAGGCTGTGCTTAATGTCTTTCTTTATATCTGAGGGGCAATTTTCAGAAAAGGGGATTTCTTTGTGGAGCTTAAATTGAGTCCAAATAGTTGAGCCACATCTGCACAGGCCTGGCAAAGCCTTAATCATCCCTCAGATGTTCTGGATCACGTCCAAATAAGAGGCACTTGAGCTGCATAATGTACTTTCGTAATCACTATGATATCACCAGTTAGGCTAATGGTCTAATTCATTAACCTAATTAATGAGTTAGCTTAATGCATTAGCATTAATTTGTGCATATTTTATGTCAATGTAATTGTTGTCATATAACATGTAGGTTTTAATAATAGCTCTGGGAGATGTTGGGAAACAGCAAGGAGTTAAACTAATTGGAGGTTTTCTACATTGATATGCAAATGAATGCATCAAGGTACTAACTTCTAAACAAACCATTAAATGATCTGCAGTATGAATATAAACAGGAAGTCACCAGTATGATTATGAGGGCTCTTGCACCATGTGACATGCCGGTAGGAGGTAAGAACAGCTAGATGATGACAACGTGCAAAACTGTCCTAAAAAGGCAGGATGAAGTAGTGAGTAGTAGTCTGCTTTAGTCAATGATAATTTAAACTGATTCCTTTTTTGCTACTATTACCAAGTGGTAATACAAAATATAACATCACTAAGGACTTGCTCATCTTTTCATTTGGGTAAAAGTAACATTTCATGGTGATACAGTTGAAAGCAAAGAATTTTTTGACAACTCTTCTAAGTCACAGGAATAAGTGACTTAGAATACGTGAAGCTGCTACACAAGAGAGTGAAGTTTGATTCAAGAAACTACTCAAATAAGAAAGGATGAGTCTGAGTGTGACTGGCTAAGAAACTCGTTACTACCACATTACCTGCTGTTAAGGTGCACCTAACCCCCAATTGCTCCAGTGGGGCTGCTTAGTGGCTAGTAAATAAAAACTATGGTTATTCAGGGCAGCTCTCAAGTGTGCCTGTGTTTTATGAAGCATGGTGTTGCTTTCTTGCTCAGTGAACCTTGCCTGAATGAGTAAAAGTAAAAAAAAAAAAAAAAAAACTATAGTATAGTCTCTGACAACAGAAATTTTATAGAGAAATTATCACATTGTTTGCCTCACTGCTTTAATTTTCAGACACCATGACTTCTTAATTGGACAACAGGGTACCACGGGTTGGAAAGCACTTACCCACAACATTGGCAATAAAACACACAATTGGCAATTTGAATTGACTGAAATCTCCAGAACAGCAACTACACAGACCTTTAGGTGACCTTGTTTTCTGCTTTTTTCAATGTCAAGAATGAACTTTAAACTTTAAAAGCCAATATGAACAAGAAATCCTGAAAGCAATCAGGGAAAGAAACAACATGAACATTACAATTTCATCACAACCGGCAAATTGGGTTTGAGTGTACTGTTGCTAGTTGCTAGTTGCTAGTAAGGGATCACACCCTTGAAGATACACTAACAGCTAGAACTGATTGCTCTGCTGATCAGCAGCTTACATTAAGGTTTTCAAGCACATCATGTTCCTCTTTTACCTTCAATTATCGATCAGCACTCAAGGCATGCGGTGTCACCTGGCTGAGGTCTTTGCCCATCCATCCTATCCGGAAGTTATTTACTATGCAGACAAAAGCCTGTGGTGTGGAATCAAGGCTGTATCAGTTCTTAGTGATATCTGCCTGCTTTGGCATTCCTATTGAGAGGATCTGGGTACGCCATTGCCAAAGGCCTGAGTAATAATCTTGACTGGCATGATGTATGGTCTAGCATTGCAGAAGTATCACTCAATCCAGAACATCAGCATATTCACTACAATTTCATTCATAGGACATATCTCAGCCCTGTGAAAATGCCCCAGATGAAAATAATTAACAGCCCTTTCACTTACACCGACTAAGAGAATGATTTCAACCCGTTGGAAACCATCTCATGACTTGTCTATTCGTACATGGACCCTTTTCCTTTTGGATGTCACATACATGGAGCACTCCACGGCTCGTATAAATGGAGCACCAGGAAAGACTCGGGACACTTGGCTCAGCATTGCTGAATCTTTGAAATCCATGCTGTAGACTTGTGCTTTAGCCTTCCTGCTTCTATCTGTGAATGTGTTTGGTCCCTTTTGTCATGTTGGTCTCCCTGTCCGTGCCTCTTGTTTGTTTGTGTGTTTGTCTGTGTCTGTTTCTGTGTGTCTTGTTTGTTAGCTGCAGACATCGTCCTTGCTGTTGTGTTTTTTGTTGTGTCTCCCTTCTTCCTGTATTTCCTTTCTTTGTTTTGGTGTGGAAACATTTGGTAGCAGAGAGGTATTGTGGAGGAGGTGCACTGTGCCTTCTTCGGAATGTGTAGTGTACTTTTCTTTATATTGTCATTTGGACCAATTTTTTGCACTTTTGTTTTATTAAAAAAGAAAGTGTTGCAAAAAAAAGGTTTTCAAGCATGTTGTTACTCGAAATAACTATTTTATTAGATATTCATGACTTAATTGGAAAAAACATGTAAAAACACCAGCTAGGTTCTTTATTGAATAATAGCACAAAAGAATTTGAAACTGTCTCATCATTAAAAACCTCATAACCTCATCAATCACAGCCCAGTCCCTACTGTACAGTTACATTTACAAGCCTGAGTTCAATGCCACAACAAATAATTTAATCTGACTTCTTTTTTGTGAGCCATCACTTTCACTGAACTTCAAAGAAGCAACTTTCCGTCTACAACCCAGCTTCCGAACCCTTTAGGAAACCGCAACTCCAATATTCTCGACTCCGTAGACAGAATGCACAGCTCCAAAAGCCAAGAGGATAACAGCAGAGCATCCCAGTGCAACCAGATAGCAGACAAAGATGGAGATAGGCCCTGGTGTAATATTGTTGGCTGCATGTTGTGATGATATAATTCATTATCCACCATCCTTTTTATGAGACCATTATCCGTTCAGATATCTATCTAAAGGCATAAAATGTGATTACACTGAGCTTTGAACTTATCCTGCCGTGTTGTGTGTCCCCACTGAATGCCTTGTGCACCACAGTTACATTGTAGCAATGAAGGAGGAACGTCAATCACCAATGCGTCATGGGAGTGTGTTTATTCTGTGTGTGTGCGTGTATGCGCGCACGCATGTCTGTGTGGATAATGCCTTTACAGTGCTGTCTGCCTACCAGACTGTCAATCATCTGCTTTTACACCCAGAACTCTAATTAACTTTTGATATACTCCGCTGACACTATTAGGGTCACACAAACAGATCATATTTTGCATGTTTAGAATATTTAGTTCATGTGGAAATATGTGAGCCAGTAAGGATAGCAATAGTGGATGAGAAAAAGTTATTTTTCTGCTCCGGTAGCAACTGCAGAAGCCGAGAGTTAAATCACTTTCAAAGTTAATCTGTTATAAATCCTGGCAGGCAGTCCAAATCTAGGCAGAGAAACTTCTGAAATCAAATGTGGAATTTCAATGATCCTCGTGCTCAGAAAGTAGATGCTTTACCACAATTCAAAGAATTCAGTCTTAGGATAAAAACAAGACGAGTGTTTCCATTCCTGAGTTGGCATGACTCTTATACTGGAGATATGAAAGGACCTTTGCTGGAATCAGAGTGAAGTCAACCGTGTGAGACTGGTACATTCAATGAGACAAGGCGAAGGGATTAACATTAGTGGAAACATTAAGAAAGTCATGAGGGTAACAGGAGTTCAGCTGGTCAATCACTGGAACGCTAATGAGCCTCTGATGTGTTTCTAACTCAGCAGCTTGCTTTGTTCTCAGCAGGACTATAGATGTGTTGTGTTACGGACTGTAAGCAATGGCTGGGGGATCCTGCAGGGACTCAAACATTATTTTCTGAACTCACAAACAGGATGTGCCATTGTCAGTTTCACTTTATCACATTTTCCTTTTTCAGTTTCACAAACTTTTGGTCTGTTTTAGGACGTACACTACGTTATTCAAATGTTGAAAAAAATGTGTCTTTTGTTTGCTTGATAACCAAATGGCAAATGAGAAGAATAGGTCTTTAATTTAGGAATATTACTGAACTGATTAAAATATTAATTTTTATAATTGTCAAGAATTAACTATCTCAACCATAAGCATGTTTGCGCCATGCTTCTATCCCAACTAAGGTAACGAATTCCATATACCAAAAGCAAGCTAGCTGATTCCCCCCATTTCCGCTCCATGTGTTGAGCCAAGCTTTATGGCTGCTAGTGGTGGCTTTATTAATTTACTGTAGAGTCATGAGAGTGGTCCCAATCTTCTCATCTTACTTTAGGCAAGGAGGCAAATATACATATTTTCCCAAATGTCAAACTGTTCCTTTAAAGTGCTCGAGAGCTTGTCAAACTGGATCTGCTGAGGAAGATCACGTCTTTGAAAGCCTAATAAAAGCTCCTAAATGGACTTTGTTTTGGTGCTATTACAAATTTTAATCAAAATGTCTTTCAAGAGTTAAAATAATCAGTTTTGAAATTAAATTGAAACTCATTTGAGTGAATAAAAGTAACTTTTACAAACACTCAAATCTACTTAAACTTGAAGGGTAATTGTTGGACTGTATTTTTTGGCTTCTAAAGACTGGCACTTGTAAAGAAGCGCTAGGTTTTCTCAGACTATATAGTTTGTCTTTGATCCACCCAGGCAGTCCTGAAAATGCCAGATAGCACATTGTGACCCATTCCCAGCAGCCAGTTTATACTGTATGGACATCTTAACTTCATCCTCAGATAGTGTGGACATTATTCATCACAGCTCTAAATAGCCACCCGGTGAGAAATTTAAGTGATTCTAATATATATTTTGTCATGCACAGGATTTCTTTTTAGCTTGGCTCAACATCTTAAGAATTGGAAACAGCCTACTCTGTACAATCAGCTCTGATTATACCCTGGGATTCATCCAAAAAGCCACAATTATTAACAATTAAGATGAGTGAGAACCACAACACATCGTTTAACATATCAGAGATTCCAGGACCTTGTGCAGCGTCTCCAGAGTGCACCAATAAGTTCTGCATGACAAAGGTTTGACAGCGGGGACTTGGACATTATTTGATCCACATTACAATCATTTACGATCGCAGGAGGCTCGACATACAAGGCAGTGGGAGGAAAGACCTTGACTCTTCTTTTATAGCCATTTAATTTATAGACCATTTCAAATGTTGTGAGGTACAGGCTGTTGCTACAACTTTGCAGGAAAAAGCCTGGTAGCCGGCCCCATTGTTAACAATCATTACATAATCAGACTGATCCTATCTAGTGTACTGTGTCCAGAACAATGCTGTCACACTTGGCCACAGAGGCAGTAAACACTGAACTGCGACCTGTGATGCCATCAAAATGCAACACATGTCCAGACCACCCCAACACCCTCCTCCCCAAGTGTCAAACGCTTCCAACAAATAGCATTATTATCTTGTAGACCTGCACAACCAACTTCCCCACCCAGTGAGACATATTTTACAATGCCTCAGGCCACGCTTGCCATCAGTCCGCTTGCAGCACACTGACAGGATTAGCGTAGAAACCTTGAGTCTGTTAACCTTAACCCTTAAGGTTTCTTCAACTTCTATTATGGTCTGACCATCTGCCAAAGAGCAATGAGACAGAGAAAGAGCAGTTTGAACTTGTCATCCATTCTCAGCTTTAAAGCAGCCACAAAAGCTTTGTTCTGCTGGGCTGTATGAAATGGGTTATGACTATTGCAATTTACCAATCCACTTGGAGTTCAATCAAGACATGGAGTGGAGGAGGTCATGCTTCACAAAGCTAGAGCTGTTTGAAAAGTCATGAGACAGAGCCTCATACTGTTACCTTAGATTGATTCTCGAAGCAAAACGAAAAACGAAATATGATCCAGTGAAAATGTTTGACTTCACTGCACAGAATAGACAATCTCATATATCATCACCGCAAGTTAACCCCGTGCTAATATTCTAAATAACATTATACAGGTTCTCATCTGTAACTGCATGTGATCTAAAGAGGTTTTCTGTTTGTTTGCATGCTTTCAGAAAAGGTGGACTCGCACATAAAAGAGTGCAATGTGTATGATAGAGTAAAAACAGGTTTTCACTTCGTCAAACAAACGCCCTGCTTGCCAGGAGACATGAGTATGTCAGGAGGTAGTGTCTGCTAAGCATGGCAGCAGAATACCGTGTCTCAATATGTGTGGGTCTACTGCACAATAAAGATTCCACATATTGAAGAGGGGAACAACAAAGACAGACGCAGAGACACAGATGGGAGTTGGCAGCGGTTACAGCTTTGCTCCGAGTGGGAAGAGGGGAGGTGGAAAAGGGGAAAGCAATGTTCAAAGTGTTATTGTTGAGGTGGGTTGGGGCCGAGCTATTGAGAAAGGAAATGTGAAACCTTTACAATTGGTGTACCAAAACATATGTTGGACACATTTATATAATTTGAAATTCAGATTTCACAGGAAATCGGAATTTCAAATTATAATTTACTTTAATTGTTTTGCATTCACAAACATTACATGTGTTTTGGGGATTCTTTCAATGAAGACAGAATTCAAACTAAGGATTGATATTTGATATTTTGGTAAATAAACTTGTTTACTCTTTTGCTGAGAGTTAGATAAAAGGATCAGTACCTTTTGTCGTTTTCATCCTTAATTGTATGTAAATACAAAAATCTTGTTCTGTTTTTTGTCTTTGTGCTGTAACAGTTTCTTGCCAATTAACAGCTGGCTGCAGGGACTTCTGGGAGTCTTGTCATCACCTTGATGTTATCAGGTGAACAGTGAAGATGTGAAGTGTTGTGTGGATGGACTAAATGAAGCTATTTACATTACATAGCTGTCTCTAAACCACAAATCATCATTTTTGTATGGATTACACAAATGAGATACAACACATTTAGTAAGCTTTAGAGGTGCTGGGAGACATATTTTTGAACTTTGGAGAGAGCCAGAATCTCTGCGTTGAGCTATGCTAATCATCTTGCTGCTCTTGGCACAAACATGAGGAGTATTGATTTCCATCCAACAAAAAGGTTGAACTATTACTTTACAGGTTGGGTTCACCCAAATTACAGAAGAACAGATATTGACTGTGTATCTATGTCCATTGTATTGGAGGGAATGCAGACATTTTAGAGACATACTGTATATAAAATAAAACCCAAAAATGTGTATGCCAGGATACCAAGTGAGAAAGGATTTTGACTCATAATGTGAGTAATTTAATAGTTAAAAGTTGCTTTGGAAATATGTCCAACAAAATGATAGGATGAAATGAGAGCTTTTCTGATGTGAAAGTGTGTAACGCTCCATCTGCAAGAACTCTGATGTGCTTTTCACTGAAAAAGATTCAACCATACTGCCTCTTATTAAATATGCATAAACTATGGCACCTTATTCCTTTATGTTTATTAATAAATAAGTTCAGTTCCGTAGCAGTTTGATGTTACATGTTGGAAAGCCTCCTGAAGGTAATGGATTTCATAGATTCCTAAGGAGCCCAAAGGAAAATATGTTCAGTGCCCCAGTAGAAACCCCCTTAACATGGACAGTGCAGTATCCTTAAAAAGACCTGTGCTTGATCAACATATTTGTAGTGTGGAACCGAAAAACCTTTTGGACCAGACATGCAATTGACAAGTGGACTGGCTGAATTTGTAGATGCACCTGACATCTGTACAGAAAGGCATAAAAGTAACCTTGGGAAAATATGCTTCTTAAAACCAGTTTTCCCCCTCAAGCAACTCCATAAAAAATATCTCAGAGGATAATGGGTAAGGATTTTTTTAACCTGCTGGGACACCAGGACACCTGAGGTTACCATGAAGACCATAAAACGGTGCCATTTTCAGTGGCAGGACAATTGTCCTCCCCAACATACAGCCTGATTGTCATATCATCTAAATATACCCCCTCCCCCTCACTGCCACCTGCCATTACTAAACTTTCACACACATTCCTTTTACATATGCTTTGATCAGTGGCCTAGCATTATTTTCCTTCTTGCCGGTGAAAGGCATATTGACTCAAAAGCATTTCCCTTCCTGCTGTGCTCTAAGAAAGTCATTGTATTGAAATGGATAGCAGAGCAGCTCCATTAACACCCCTACCTGCTCAGCTGGCACCATCTCCTACCTGTTGTTAAATGGCTTAATTGGATCTGGGCTTGAAAGCATTTTTTTGGTCTTAGCGGGGTGAAGTAATATATTTTCCTAGGGAAAATATTGTGTTGTTTGGCTTTGTTGGTGTCTTCATTGGTCCGAACATAAGTGTGAACTGACTGTATCCTATCTATGCAGAAAGCCCACATCTGTCTTTTCACATCCCTCTTCAACAGAGTCTGTTAGTTATTAAAACTAGCATGTTTATTAAGTACCCTCACTATATTCTGCAATATATTTATAATACATAGCATGTATAAAGGATATATTACTTGGTCCCTGGTTCGTATTCAAGTGGTTAATCAATTAGTGAGTGTAGCCTTGAAAAACAGATCCACTCATTCCATCCAATGTGCCACTGAAAATAGATTCTATCTTGTGGTTTCAAAGAGCTTTCAAAGATAAAGTGAATGCATTCATGAGAATAAAGGGATTGAAGTAGGATTGTAAAGGCCGACAGATGGTTGAACACTCAAACTGCATGGTTTCTGTAGCATTCACACTTCCTCTGCAAGAATTTCAATTACCGCAGCAATTATTGGAAAAATGTGCTGGGATCATTAGTGTCTGCGTGCATTGTGAATCACACAAAATGTCAAAATGATGTAATCAAATACAATATACAGACTGCTGGATTTGTAAATCTCAACAAACACAAGGTTCGTCTGTCCCCCTGATACTGCGAATACCGCTGTCACAAGACTAATCAGGAGTGTACAACAATTGACACACAAATAATAAAGAAATGCTCATTTTGATTAATGCTAAGACCTAAAAGTTACACTACAAGTCCCGTTTTAAAAATGTGACTTAGTTAAAAAGTACGTAAGTAGTATTAACAAAATGTACTTAAAGTAAAAAGTAAAAGTACACAATGCAGAATAATGACTCCCTATGAATGTTACATTATGTATATCAATCATGAATGTATAATTAGAATTGTGTTTTCAGTGTGACGCAAATTCTAACTATAGGCCTAGATACACTGTGGGGAAGTTTAATCTATTACAACACATTGTTTTTCATTAACCAATCAGTGCATAGTAAAGTGTATTTGTCTTGTAAAGTGACAAGAAACTAAAGCTGTCAAGTTAGATTTTCCTCTGAAACTTGTATTTGTGCATTTCTGCCTTATTTTAACTGCTCTTTAATGTTTTTTGTATAGCACTTTGAATAACCTTGTTGGTGAAATGTGCTATAAAAATAGAATAAATGATATAGTACAGTTCTTAAGTAAACATGTAGTTACATTCATCCATTGCTTACAGATAGCATGATGTTTCTTGTATTTAGTTATTTTTTATAAACTACATAGGCTACAGTTTTTTATATTAATATAGTAATTGTGTTGTATTTATTGTCCTGTATAGGAACTAACGTTGAGGCTACTGTATATCCTTCAAAAGAAACCTCAAACCCTCAAAGGATTTCAGGCTGTAAATCTGAGTTGTATCGATTGCAGAACTTAATCTGTCTTTAGGTTAGCCTTAACTCCATCTGCTGCACCATGGCGGAAATAAAACCAAAAAAAGGAAAGACCCCAAATTTCCTTCGCAAACCACGAAACAACACAACTAATGGCCATCCGCGGCGCAAAAGCCTGTAATATACTGCCAGATGAGCCAGGCGCAAAACTGAGGATGAAAAACAAAAGTATAATCCCTCTGCTGCTAACGGTGTCACTCAAGGATTAGCGTGCCAAGGGAAGAAAAATAACACACTAAGTAGTGCGCGGATAAATTAAAAGCTCTGCGCAACGTGGCGTGTCTCCAATCGTTTCAAAAACATTGATTGTGTTACATTGGAAGTGTTTGTGCTTCAGTGTGAGCGCCCCTCGCAGAATAACAGCGACTGTAATCTCAACTTCAGATACCCTGATATCAGTTGATTTGAGCCTCCGGGATCTGGCGTCAAGTAGGCTAAACTGAAACGGCAAAAGCTTGAGGCGACAGATTGGGAGATATTTTCTGAATCAAATGTGACCTGGTGGATTATTAGACAAGAGTTGTGTCGCCTCAGCGATGATGAGGGTTAAGCTTTCTGTCTGATAGCGAGTCAGACAGACAGAGGGACTTCCCCTGGATGGAGCTGTGCTCGGATAGGCTTTTACACTTAAAACACAAACAAAACACACAAACACAGCTTCATTACCTGTGTGTCCAAGGGTAAACCATCCAGGAGGATAATCCAAACGAGATTAGTGGTGAACGGAAGGAAGCAACACTTCTCAACAAACTATTATTAATGGTAATTTCGAGCTCCGGCCAAATCCACGGCTGGTGTATAGTGTAATTTCCGATGAGTAGAGAGAGAAAGGTCCTCGGGAGAAGTTTGCACCTATAAGCAGCCAAAGAGGAGGTTGTTAATCCTTTCCAAAAAAACCATCAATGTCGAGTAGAGCCGATAAAAGAGGGAGAGGAAGAAGAAGAGAGGGATATGGAGTTCAGCACCACGGCACAGTGGACAGCTCCGACGGCGCAGCGATCTCACCTCGGCCGCTCTCGGGTCTCGTGTGCGCCACCGAGGCAGGAGCCACCAGCCCCAACCTCACCTACTGGCTCAGTCCCCACCGGATTTACATACAATCACGCGGGAGGGAGGGAGGAGAGGAAGGGATGAACCAATCACGAATATCCCGTAGTAGGCAGTAGAAACAAAGAACGAGGGCAGACTGACAGAAGGAATATGAACCGATCCTGTGCCAAACCTCCCTAAGAGGGAGGAAACTCACTCACTCACTCACTCACTCACTCACTCACTCACTCAGTACTACATCTCCACACTGTTCTGCTACTGTATGACCTTCAAATGATCATCACGAGTGCTGAATGACAATATCAACAACATTTTATATAACATTAGGTGTGTTTATTACCTTTTAAGACCTGATCAGTTTGTGTATTGTTATGTATTAGTAGTAACCAAGAACATTAACTTGAGTAACGTAACATAATTTTTAGGTACTGCATCTAATGTTACTTTACACTTCTACTAAATATAATAATAGTTTTACTCCACTACATCAGTTGAACATCTGCAGTGACTATACTTTAGTTTCAGATTTACCACAAAAAAACTATGATCAAATAAAGTATGATTTGTTGTTATGGATTAAGTCAAAATCAGCTCAGGACTTTTAGTTGTAACCGATTTTTGCATTGTGGTGTGACTGCAAGATCTGAATACCTTTTTCACCAATGTAGTAGTAGTAGTAGTAGTAGTAATAATAGTAATAATAAGAGAAGTAGTTGTTGTTGTTTATCATGTCATGAACACACAAGTACTCAGCCAACATAGACTTATAAGACACCAAAAACCAGTGATGGAGGAAGTATCCAGATCCTAAAGTGAAAGTAACATGTAAATGTACTCCACAACAAAGTCCTGCTAACCGATTTTCAATGAAGTAAAATAACATTTCATTCACTTTAGTACGTTTCATTACCAAAACATTAGCTTTTTGGAGGATCAAAAGTAAAAGTAGCCATAATGAAGAATGGCACCTTTCAGAGTAATATTTTCAAATTATTACTGATATTTAGCAGCGTTCAGTGTCAATGCTGGTCAAGGAGGAGCTTAATACAACAATCTGTAAAAACGCATTTTATGGTTAAAAGATTATCACATATTGTGTATGTAAAACATAAAAATTGTAAAGTAGGACCTAATAAAGCTATCACATAAATGTAATTGAGTTAAACAGTGTGTTTCCCTCTAGAATACAGTCAAATGAAGAATAAAGAAGCAGTAAAAAGGATAAGCACTTGAAAATAGCAATATAAGCTGTACTTGAGAAAATGTCCTTTTTTGTGCCTCCCACCAAATGTAACACGCAATCTTCATATAACGTAATAAATTACATTGCAAATAAAGACCTTCACTTCCTCTCCCTAAGCTCTACAAAAAAAGGGGGAAAAAATGTTTTCCCCCTAAAAAACAACTTTAAATAACTTGCATCAGGTCAATATTTATGAAGCATGAGTGTGTGTGACATTTAGAGTGCATCAAACGTTGTGTGTGTCTTGTGTACAAATCACATGTATGCATTTTATAATTACTTATTTGTGTAGGCTATTTATTTTTGTTTAGCCTAGTTTCTATCAGTTTTGGTTTCTCTATTTACACTTTAAGACACCAGACTCTTAAAATATACACTGTACTGCAGGCTGCTCTTGGTGCATTGTATTCCTGTTAAAGGTGCCATGGCATGAAAATTTCATTTCATGAGTTTTTTTTTTAACATTGATGAGTTCCACCAGCCTGCCTTTGGTCCCCCAGTGGCTAGAAAAGGTGATAGGTGTAAACCGAGCCCTGCTCTGCCTTTGAGAAAATGAAAGCTCCGATGGGCCGATCTGGAATCTTCCCTATATGTCATCATAAGGGGAAAGGTTACCTCACCTTTCTCTGATTAGACCTTGACAAGCTGGTCAAGGCCGCTACCCCACTCTCCAGCTTGCCCTGCGTCTCTCCTCCTCAACAGCATGTAAAGCTACAGATTCAGAAATGGCGCCTCCTAAGGGAAGCTCATTGTGGGACTGACTCTAGTGGCTGTAATTCTGGACAAAGGCTGAATTTCAGGAAGGAGACTAAAGATACAGTATAAGGGGACCACTAAGGTCTATATAAACACTTCCAAAAAGCAGCATGTCATAAGAATGTATGACACTTCAGGGCAAAACATTTGCTCTAGCTTGTTGCTGTATTATTGTTGTACGTATCAGAGGTGTGCACGTGTTTGGTTATCTTCTCAGCAGCTGACTGCATTTTGTCACACATGAAAACATTACTGATATACAGTATTCATGTCATTATTAGGATTGTGAGAGTAATTTGACTCAAAGGGGTTTCAGTCTTCATCTAATTAGTAACCTGATAATAGCAACTTCCCACAGTACTGAAGATGGATAAAGATCAGCGTTAAACTTAGATGAGGTCAGACTTAGTCGTTCCTTCATTCTAATGACAGCTGCCCACATTCACAAAATGGTTTCTCACACCACTACTTAGATGCAAACCAACTTTGTTGTAAGACAAGAACTCCAAGATTGTATAATTTCTGCTAAACCACAGATTAGATTCAGTGTCAACGTTTTAAAAAATCCTTGCTTTTTACAATATCTGCACACATACCAACTACAGAATATTTAAGGTTAGTGGAAAACTGTTGGTTTAGCACACAAACTAGAGCTCAGTGGCTGTGACTAAAACAGTTGGTGAGGGCATCAAGACTTCCTGCACTGATAGGAACCATTGGCCATGGAAGTAAATTGTGAGGTGTGGAATCATACAGTGGGAGGAACTTTTGCATCTTTAAACGTTTGTTAAATTCTTTACATACCTCATCCATCTCCTTCTCTAGGTCTAAGTAGGCTTGGTTGCAACCAGTGCAATCAGGAATAACAAAATGCTCAAATAAGCAACACATATGACTGTTTTCCTCATTGAACTTGGAGGAACCTAAACTGAATTTTGACCAAACGAGCCAAGGATTGAATTTAGTTCCTGTAGGAGAGTTGCAGGAGGTAAATTATTCCTTTGGAGAAGACGAGATTTAAACCGTGTTCTGCATTGATAAATCAGCCACTTTGTATGCCCAATACCTCTTTCCTTAGATTTTGTCACTGTCCTTCCTCTCTTGCCTGTGAGAGAGGACAGACACTATTTACCATAACAGGTCACTTGTTAGGAAACATAAACATGGGTCATTTTGAACATTTGAACAAAGAACCTATTCTGTTGTCTTCCAGTGAGGGCAGGTGAAAACCTGAACCTGACTCAAACTGAGACAAGGAAAGGCAGCTTTACGTAACTTGTCATTAGTTAATTGACGGAAATGCAATTGCATTTAGCTATTTCCTTGACAGAGTGAGATTAACAGACCACTGCGAAAGAGCTGAGTAAATCTGAGTTTTGTCTGTGTAGCTGTGATAAGCAGCATTATTGTCTGATTTGATTCCCACCAACTGAGTTTATTTCTTCTAATGACTTCCTCTTCCTAAATCCACCTTGATATCACCACTCTAAGCCTACATATTGTGGTTATTGTTGCTTTGATCCTTAACCCTTTCTACCCCACACAGGACGAATGAAATTCATTTCATAACTAATGTGCAGTGCAGAAACACCACAAAAAAATGACACCTTAGCAGAAGAAATGTTGCCGAAATAAACAATGCATGAACAACAAAAACCCTGGAGATTACTACTTAAATATCTAACATGTTTTTATGTTCATCCTGAAAAACATGTCACAAGCTTCATGCCTCATGTGTAAATACACTGCCAGAGTCACATCACCATAATCAAACATGATGCACTCATTCAGCACGTATGCCAAATGTTTTGCTCCTGCAAAATGAAGTTATAGCATGATTCATTAAGCCAAATAAGAAGGAGCTCTCCCTTGACATTCTCCCTGCAAATCCAGAGATTTTGTTGCCACATCTGTGCTTATAAACAACCCGTGTGTATATGACACTTGGGTGCTGCTGAGATGGCTGTAATTTATCATGCCGACAATTAATGCCCTGCATGGTAAATAAGGAAGTAGGGGAAGGAATTGTCTCTGTGGCATGTTGTAGCATTTTGTTATTCAAGCTGGGAGTTCTTTTTGTGTGTGTGAGTTTCTGTGTAATTTTTGCAGGCTGTCTATGGTGAGTACATAGCTTGTGTGTGTGTGTGTGTTGAATGTTTGCACACAATGGAGTGGTAGAGAGTCCACTTCTGTATCTGTGTGAATCCAGTTATTTGCATGTATCGGTGTGGGTGAGCTGGCTTTTTTTGTGTGAGTGCATTTATACAAAAGAATGGCAGTGAGAATAATCAGTTGTGTGTCGGTGTGTGGTGAAGACTGTAATAGCTTGTGACACATTGTATGGCGAGAGTCAGCAGGAGCACGCTCACACAGATGTGATATGTGGCCAGTATCACATCCCATTATACGTTAAACTTTGCAGTGTCGAGCACAGCTCCAGATTGCAATGTCAACTCGATGTACATTCACTGCGACTGCTGCATTAGGACTAAGCATATGGCTCCCACCCTCCACTCCTCGGGCCTCTACACGAAGAGAGTGACATTAGTTTGGATCCATCTTCCCTGGCTGAGGCTTTCCATTTGACCTCTGTGAATTAATGCAGCTGTTGTGATGAAGAATCACCTCAACATGCACTCCCTAAGAGTTTTTAAAGACTTTTCTTCTTGAAGTCTGTTGGTAGATTGAGAGTGTGAAAAAATGTATGGCTGGTATGTTTGTTTTAATTATAACAAGTAGTGTAGAGTTAGTTTCTTAACTCAGTGGTAATCAAAATTGGAAATATTCTGGTAAACATATAATTCAGTATGAGGAGATGTTGAAGGAAAATATTGATTAAATTAGTGCTGAGCTCCTCAAATGAGAGGTCTTGCTTCTTTTTCTTTATGTAAATTGAATACTTTCATGTTCTGGAAGCCAATTGTTGGACTAAACAAGGAATTTGTGTTTGTTCTGGGGAGTTGTGATGGACATTTTTCACTATTTCCTGTCATGTTACTATGGCTGTGATCAGACTGAACTTTGCACATTGCACTATCCTCATTCATCTCAGTGACACAGAATCAACACACACAACGAGGGTTCTGATTTTGCTGTTTGAATGTGCTCTTCATGCAAAATACAGGATTGTCCAGAAAAAGTCAAATCTTGCAAAAGTTTTGCGACAATGCATTGCTTTGGTAAATTACATGTATTTGCACATCCTTGGTACAATACTTAGTAAAGTGAAAGGTGTGATTTTGCAGTGTACTCCGACATTGTCAAGACGGAGGATAAACCATGAGCCATTATGTCATAGTTTCACTGGTAGAAGCAGTCTGTTTGAATACTGAAGAGACCCCTTTCATATGATGAATTGTTGAATCACAACAATTCTTGAGAGATGACTTAATGCACAGTTTAACTGGCACATTAAACATTTGTATTTGTTTTCCACAAAGAGATTCTACCATGCATTTTGGCTGACTACAAGATTTACCAGGACACATGTCAAATGGAGAGTTATTAATAATAATCTATACTCTTTATTGATCCCCAATGGGGAAATTCTAAATTTTTACGTTATTTTACACTACACACAGGCCTGAAATATACACATATGCTTAGGTCCTAGACATTTACAAATAGAGAGATGTCCGAGTGAGTGGGTTGCAACTGCTGAACAGACCCCCTAAAATTTAATCTCAGCCCCCCTAAAACTTATAATACTAAAAAATCTTTTCTTTTTTTTAATCAATTTTAGTGCTTCAAATTAGAGTTTGCAAACTTGTCTGTTAGTGACAGAGGACAAACAATTACAGGTTCAAAGGGCTTGAAACAGGTTTAATATATTGTGACACTGTCACCGATGCTATGCACCTGTAACCCAGTTAAGGAAAGGGTTAACAGAAACATAGTGTTGGCCAATCGGAGGTGGATGTGCCAGACTCCCGCAACTGGCTGAGCCTCTATCTGATCTGGCAGAGGGACAGCAGAAGAGTTGGAACGTTTAACATGAAGAAGTTGGTAATTTCATGGCACAGATTAGAACCCAAATTGAAACGTAAGCAACTAAAATTGCTAAATTTTAGAACATTGTGTCAATTGGGTCGTTATTACTGTGACTTATTAAGTGTCAGGTTTAGTTCCATCATAGTGTTAATAGTGTCAAAAAACGTTAGCTGACGTCGTTCAGTAGCTAACACTGGGTTAACACTTTTGCAAGGCACTGTATCCGTGTCACATTCTCATTCGGGGCTGAGCCCCCCTAAAGGTCTGATGCTAGAATCACCCCTGCCCTAACGACTGAGCTACTGCCACCCCACAACTTACACAGTAACAGAGGAGGGTGTTCAGACGATTTTCTAATGTACAGTCAGCTTTCTGTTTATGTTTCTGTTTATCTTGCAGCTGGCATGTTTCAATGCTCTTGTATGCTTTCAGCCGGCCTCATCACGGCTGTTTTTAGCTCCAGTCAGTTATGCACAGAGTGATACTTTGAAAACGAATGGAGGTCCTTGCTGAGTCAGTCCTGATGGAGTACTCTGCTGGTACATTCAGAATGCAGTAGACACGGCCCTTTGAGTGAAAGCTTTTGGGTCTGGTTTACTGAGGTCAGAGTCCAAACATAGCCTGATGATGTTTTGTATAAATGTTTTTTGTCCTTATGTAAGTGTATTGTGGATTTCATTTGTCAAAAATCCATTATTTTTATATCAATGTCTTGTATTAATGTCTGTTATGACGTGCTGTAACCATGTTCTATGTTTCTGCAGAACAGGAACCTGCTGAAAACCAGTTTTTAAACTGAGTCAGGCCCGTTTTTGTATTGTAATGTAATGTTACTTTTTCTAACTTTCCTGTATAATAAATATATGAAATGAAATATGAAATGAAAATAGCCCTAATATCAGAAGCTAGAAACTCAAACAGCACTCCAAGTAGAACATGCCACCATGCTGTTTCCAGGCCCCTCTACTTTTATTAGTGGTTTTGGCTACACTCAAATTATTGCATCCTGCCAATGGCCTCAGTCCAGAATTTATGGCAAAATGAATCTGTGCTCAACAGATTATCTATTTATTCGAATTAGTTTGCGTGCTGTTTAGTAATTAAGGTTATTCATCTTGCATATTTAATTACTTTTAGACATCCTTATCATTGCAGAAACACTTTAATCCTGAACATCACAACACGTCCTAATGTAGCCAAAGATTTTTCCCAGAGGATGCAGACCAAAAAGTGGATCAACACTGATTAAAACTTTTTTGGTAAACACTACAATTGGTTGTTGTAGCGTTTTGAAGTGCTCCTTAGCACCGCATTGTTTCCCTAAGGATGTCAAACGAAATCTGACTCAGCAGGATAGAAAACATGAAACACTTCTTTGACATAAAGAGACATGGTCCAGATTTGAAGCAGGCCTAATGAGTAGGAATGGCATCATTGGCAGAAGGAAAAACTCAGAGCTTCAAGAAAACTTTGACAAACCTTGATTTTGATATTTTGACGCTGCTTTATCTTCTGGCAGTATGATGTTCAAAATAATTTGTGAAAGTGGGAAAACATGCAATTTAACTGGACACGTGTTGTCTACAAATGGATAGATGAACAAAAGTAGTCAAAGATTAAAATACATGCATGGAACCGCAGGACACACAAATAGTAAAAGACATTTTCCGGCTAACATAGTGCAATAATATAGATTCCTTTTAATATTTGGCATAATCAAGTGTTGCTAGTGAGTGGAGTGTGTAGAGCATATACTTTTAAGAGTATAAACCTCTAAAAAACACAAGTAACTTCACCCAAGATGCCATCCACACAGCCTCAGAGAGAGGTCCAGACATACTTTATAAAGGCACACATTAGGCCACATTAACAAAAAGTGTAATTACAGCAAGTCTCTAGAATCAACAGATACAGCAGAAAAAAGGATATAACATAGATAAAATTATGCACATTGCAGGGAAAAAGTAGACCAGTAGAAAGCAAAAAAATTAAAAGTCATGCATTCAATCCTATTTAAGTTAAAGTATAAGTCTATTTTACAGCACATTAATAAATACTTCTTATTTTTCGGGGTCCAATTTATAGTCAGTTGTAGCCAGTTTAGCCGTAGCATTTTTGGGTCAAATTTACAGACGGGCCTTTAGATTCTTTTTCTGAATTTCTGTAGTGAATTTGGGAATATCATTATATTTGACATCAGATTATCTTCATAACCTCAAAAGCTGATCTACATCATGCAGTGCGATAAATCTTGTTTTGGCTAATGAACAATCCTATCACGCTTTTACACTTACATCTATGATTTATGCAGGCCTGCATTCTGTCCATATTGTGATCAGATCTCATTATGCAGAGCAAGCGAACATGGCTTGAATATACTTTTGCTTTTGCTGCAGAGGAGAAATGAAGCAAGCTACAGAAGTGATGACAAGGAGTGTCCAGTATGGAGAAGTTTTTTCTTGTGGGGGAGTAACAAGCTAAGGTCATGTTGATGAATTTTCGAATTGTACTGACATGTTTTCGGAAATAGTAACTAACACCAGGCTGAGAGCATTGTTTTATAGCAGCTTACATTCTGTGTGGTGAGAAGTGTGCTCGTTTGCATCTGTTATTACACCAACACTGATATCAAGATGAACCGAAACACCCTAAAGGACACGGCAGCAACACTGGATCTCAGCAGCATTCACCAAGTTTTAAAGTTGTTGTTTTTTATGTTTGATGTAATGAAGATGTTTATGTTTCACGTTGTAGCAGTAATTATGGTACTTCAAGCCAAAGTGGTGTTTCTAACTTCCATGCATCGTCTTTTTTATCGTAATTATGTTTGTACCCATGTGTTTGGCAGTATTACTACTGGAAATGTGTGGTAACACCAATACTGCATCATCAGGGACTACTGTAATAAGAACATTTATTTAAGTACTGTATCTACGTACTTTCATTTTATGTTACTTTACGAGGGAAATGTTGTGCACTACTTTTATTTTTCAGCCATAGTTACTGGTTAGTCGGCAGATAAAAAATGTTTTTCGAAAAATGTAAATCAAATAAAAATTTGATGCATTTCTACATGTAGAATAACATGTGTAAAGTGGTTCAAATTAGCTTCACTTTAACCAGCTACAACATCAAAATGCTGTTTAGACTGGCATGCATCAGTATTACCAACCCAACATAATAATTTGTAATAATATATCAGTCACGGGACCATTTCACTTACTGCATAACAAATTATTTCATTTTTGATAATTTAAGTACATTTTGCTGAAAATACTTACAAAATACAACCTGCAATGAAGTACTTTCTCCGTAGTTGTATTGGTACTTTTATTGGTATCTCTTCCATCACTGCCACCAGTTTTTCTATTCACCATTTCTGGGGGTTTCTCTCTCTAAAAAATGCAGACTTTCTCTTTAGATAACACTTATATCTGACTGTCTATGGCCAGAATAACCTTATAGAAGACCCATGGGCCAAAATGAGCCAAACCGCACACATTAAATCTAAGTTCCTCCCCCTATATGTGCAGTGTGTGCAGTTTTCTGTGCTAGAATACATCCTGGTCCCTGAAAAAATTTATGCAACATCTAAACACTGTCTTTTCACACCCTTTGTAAGAAAACATTTGTCTGTTTTAGGAACATGGAGGAAAAGCTGTGAATACAGTAAGGACCTTTGCTGCAAAAATAAAAAGGGGTGTGAATTTTACTGAGCAAACCATTAAAAGGGAACTTATCTTGCAAAGGTTTTCAAACTGATAAAACAAGTTTTCATATTTGTTTTGATGTTCTGTTCACAGTCAGAAACAGTAAAAAGATAACACCTTGGATTCTCACCGAGCTTTGACATTTGAAGCCAAATAGCACCAGAAATCAGCGTCGTTGATTGAGGTGTGCTACATCCTGCAGTTTCAGAAAAATTTGATGACGACTTAATTTGGATGCAGAACAAGTTGTGTGTTATCTACATAAACATAGAAGAAAAAGGAAAACGCAAAATAACATACCAATTTAGTTTTGTACTTTTATAACATTGTCGGAATCACTAAAAAAATAGATTAAAATCAATGCAGCAGAATCAGAAATATTGTCTTTTTTTGTTCCACGCACTCCTCTACTTTTCCAAGACATGGCACCTACATTATTCACAATGCAACTTAATTTACCCAACTGTACAGATTTGTGTCTATTGTGCTAGTAGACTAATATAGCCTTGAGCCGCTAGTATCAGCAGAGATGAGGAGCGGGCTATAGAGGTCTGGTAAACAAATTTTCAGACCCTTTAAAGGATGGAGTAACTATTTGGGGGGGGATGGCCCAATGGGAGCTTGATCATAGAAATAAAAAATATTACAGGCAGCAGTGTACCTCTATGAGGCATCTGGGAGATGCTTGTTTGGTCCGGGTAGTAATCAAGACTTCTCTCGAGTCTCTCCAATGACCACTGGTGGTTTTACAACAAATCCAAACACACACAAGGCACAAAGGAAACCAAAAATATCAAAAATGGTCAAACATTTTGGTAAGAATTTTTTTTTATTTTTTATTTGCAAAATAAATTTTGATTTGATTTCATTAGGATCCCAATTAACTCTTCCTGGGGTCCACACAAAACATAAAACATGACAACAGATAAGACATTTTCCGACAAAACAACATGTCTGAAAATGTGCAACATATTGTTTAAAGGTCTAAATGTAAAAAAAGTCTTCTTAGATTCATAGTCAGTTAACAGGAGACTTAATAGCCAACTTTCAATTCATACATAAACAGTCTCCCCATAATGAACTACCAGAAATGTGTCTTTTAAAGTGGTGAATAGTGTGAATATACATGCACACACTTGCCAGTTTGTCACGTACAGTAGGCTACAGTGTTTGGGAATTGGCTGACTTCTAGCTATGAGTGAAAAGCTTAATATTGATGCTGTAATTCTTAGGTGATTTGCCACTGAAAGATTAAAGTGCAATATCATTAATCATTAAGTTCTTACTGGTCTCTTTACAAAAGGTAATTGATGTGGCTCATCTGTTTTAGTACTTTTCACAGTAAGTATAACATAACCTTGTTAATAAATCAGTGTTAATCAAAATAAGCTGTTACTTGTTTTGGCTACACTCATAGTACTGTATAATATATATATAGTCATACATTATTATTAGTTATAGTTATTGTCATCTGAGCTGACCCCAAACCAGCAGTTTCGACTAAACAAAAACAAACAATTAGAATGTTTATTTTTATTGAGAATCAGCACATTTAGTTGATTCAAGCAGAAGTTCACAAGCAATTATACTGAGAGACGATTAATACGATTATATATTAAGAAAGTAATAGTGTTACTGCTGGAGTATCTGTGATGATTAAGTCACTCCTTTTTCACCAGCTTGTACAAAACTGCTGATGAAACAGCTTCTGAATTGGATTTGCAATTATCTTAGCAGTTTACGGCTTAAATCAAACATCACTTTAAATTGAACTAATCTAATGCACACTTTGCAGGTTTTAAGGTTCCCTTAAATACGTCTTCTTTGATTTTATTGGCTACCCTGAGGCAGATGGATGAATTATGAACACAAAAGGAACGTATGACGTTTTTATGGAGGACATCCAGCAGACATGGAGCAACATTATCGTTCATTTGGCATCATGTTTCTGGTGACCTGGAGTGACGGGGGATACCATCATCCTTGGTAGCAGAACGACCAAAATGCACCCACCTTGTCAACATCCCTGTCTTCAGTAGCAGAGAAAGTGAAGGGGCAGAGGGGTAGTTTAGTTGAATATGTTAGTCTAGTCTGCATGACTCATTGATCATTTATCCAAAGTTTGTGTAAGTTAGACTGTACGGCCCCAAACATGGCTCTTAAATATCAGTAACCTGTGCCAGTAACTTCTAGTAATTCCATGCTGCTGTCCATGTTGCTGAAGTAGCAGACAGATTTGTGATTGTGCGTTTTTCTCTCAGTCGTCTTGGATCTATAACGTTCTTTAAACAATATACAAGAAATTCTCAATTATATATTATATTGTTGTCTATATACTCTAGTATCACCTTCATGATCAAAGTGACAAGTATCAACATGTAGTCGTGGAAGAGCGAGAGGATCATAGAGGCACACTGCTGCCTGTAATATTTTTAGTTCTATGATCATGGTCCAATTGGGCCATTACCAAAAAATTGTTACTGCATTTAGTTCATTAAAGGGGAAGAAAATTAGTTTACCAGGCCTCTGTAACCCACTCCTCATCTTCGCTTGATGCTAGCGGCTCGAGGCTACATTAGCCTACTTGCACAATCAACATGAATCTGTACAGTTGAGTAAATTGAGTTGTATTGTGAGTTATGCGTAGGTAGGTCCACGTTTCAGAAAAGTAGAAGAATGCGTGGTATAAAAAAGACAATATCTCTAATTTATGCTGCATCGATTTTGATCTTCTGACAATGTTATAAGAGTGCAATGCTACATCGTTATGCTATTTTGCGTTTTACTTTTTCTTCCATGTCTATGTAGATAACACACAACTTGTTCTAGATCTAGATCAATGCATTTTTTACAAACAGTATGCAGGATGTAGCACACCTCAATCAACAACGCTGATTTCTGGTGGTATTTGGCTGTAAATGTCAAAGCTCTGTTAGAATCCAAGGTGTTATCTTTTTACTGTTTCTGACTGTGAACAGAACATCAAAACAAACATGAAACCTTGTTTCATCAGTTGGAAAACTTTGTAAGATAAGTTCCCTTTCTATGGTTTGCTGAGTAAAATTCATACCACTTTTTATTTTTGTGTTGCAGCAGACAAGGTCCTTACTGTATTCATAGTTTTCCTACATGTCCTTAAAACAGCCATATGTTTTCTTACCAAGGGTTTGAAAAGACAGCACTCAAGTGTTTTGCTTTTTCTTTCTACCTCGATCCTAAGATGTATGGAAGTAAGCAGAATTTTGAAATAAATTGACACAACACCTTCAATGTTGCTCAAAGAATTGTGACTGCATGACTGAACTATGCCTACAGAAAACTTTGCTATCATCAAATTACATAAAAATAATATCTCTGAACACACAATCTCTGTTTAACGTCTCAATGCTTCTTTGCCATTGATGTTTAAAATCCCTCCATAACACATTTCAGTTTGAATTTTTCTTTAATTAAAGCAAATTTTTTTTTAATCAACTATTACAAATTAAATGAGCCTCATCAACCAAGATAGGGTTTTGAAAATAAATAAAACAATAAATGAGGAGAATATGCTAATATAAGCTTGTTTCCCCTTGTGAAACTTGAAATTCTGTGAGTGTGTTTTAGTGAATCAGAAGATTCAGGTGAGCAGAATAAGAGAAGTGATTAGATTTTGTGGGGGCTTAATTAATCATAACTACAGTGTACACAAAAGAGAACAGATGCTGACAATTTACATTATACTCTACATCCCAGTCCTTCTCCATCTTTAAGCCCAAAGTCCCTGGCACAGATGTATCTATCCCGCTCTTGAGTCTTCCCCAACTCCATTTTGATTGTTTCCTCACACCCATGAAAATAAGACTTCAAAAAAGCACCTGCACAGATGCCGGTGAGTCCCTTGGATTTTACCTCCAATCTCTCTCTCATTACAGCTTCACCCTCCTGTGAAACCTTCCTTTCCCTCCCACCCACCAGCCAGTACAGTAGGTATATCACACTATGACTTTATTGCTTAACTCTTACTCCAGGCATGCTGTACGTTTATCCAACATCAGCCACCAAGTTCTCTTGCTCTGTCTACACACAGATTACTGCTGCCAATGTTTTTCTTCTATCTATAGCCCTCTAGTAAACATCTGACACCAATATCAGTTTCATAATCCACTTTAGGGCGAGCTGCTGTGAGATCTGAGACATCACGCCCCTCTAGCTTTACTATCTAATCCTCTCTGTTTAGATCGCCTGACCCACAATACACAGCCTTTTGTTTCCAGAGCTCATACTTTTCTACAGGCCACTGGAATACGATCACACTGTAATGCCTTGCATTTAGCTGGGGCGTTTAGTACCTCACATTAGCAATGTCTGAACACTTGCTTCTCAGAATAATCTCTGCGTAATCTCTTTATTTGCATCCCCATGATATGCTCTTCAACAGAAAAAAAAATCATAAAATACATGTTATCATATAAATGGTGCATTTGTACTGGCTGAGGGAAACGCCAAGAGCTTGAGCTGTTTCATTTTTATCGAATGCTCATGGGGACATCTAGTGTTCGCTGAGGAAAGCCAAAGGAAGTGTTGTTTTTTTTCCTGCAGTATGAGCACGTACTCTCCTTTCAACCCATAATTACAGCTAATGCTGAGGTGCTTAATCCTCATCTAAAAGAAATCAGACAGAGATTATCAAGGCAAGGGGAAAAGGAAATTTGCCAGCCTAAATGTTCAATCACATGAAAAAGCCAATGTATTGTTTTTTAGGAAATATTATAAATTTTCCTATGATCGTTTGCTCTGTGCACATATAATACGGATAACAATTTGAAGACACAGGTGTGGCTGAAGAAGAATGAGGTGGAAAGCAAAATTAATTTCAGCATGTACTGTCCTTTTATGTCACGATTTGTACGTTGTGGTGCTGTTGAATTGTATTGCAATATGCAGAGAGGTGTTTCTGTAATTCAGCCTACCCTCGTTGATGTCAATAAGGTAAACAAAAAAATGTGAAACACCTCTTAAGAATTATGCTATAAGCACCATAAACTGCAGCCTCCAAAATCTTCTCACAGTTCAATCAAAAACTCTTAAAAATTAAAAAAAAAAAAAAAATAGTTAAAACAAAAACTGAACATTTTAGCCTTCATGAATGTAAGATTGATTGCAGGTATTTTGCATTGTACTGCATTAGTTTGAACAAAACTGAACATTATAGCCTTCATGAATGTAAGATTGATTGCAGGTAGTTTACATTGTACTGCATTAGTTTTAGCTACTTTATTGAACTGACAACAGTGTGTGTATCTCAGTAGTGGAACCATCCAGCTCCCTCTCCATCTTGCTCCTGTTATCTGTCTCTTTTCTCCTCCCGTGCTCCCTGCTTCCCACTGCTTTGATTAGCTCCCATTAAGAAACCACTCCAAGCCGCTCAGCCTCCCAACACATTTACAAGTCATGAAGCATTGCAATCAACAAACTCGCACCATGCCAAAACTCTCCAAGTGCCCATTTGAAGACAATAAAACAAAAAATTCAAATAGCAATAAAGTGGTGCTTGACATAGATCTGGAAGAAGGAAAAGATCCTGACATTTTACATCTCAAAATGCATCAAAGTCCATGAAAGCAACCCCGGGGGGGTGATGGAGCTACTGTATGTCCTCTGTCAAAATTGAGCGGAATATTTCCAAAGATTTGGCCGGATGGTGCTGGTTGTCACAGCTGGAGACCAAAACAATACCAATAACAACAGCATTTACCAGTTGTAAAGAAGAGGACTGCAGCAAACTGATTTTTACAGGTTTTATCAACGACTACAGGAACTGACAGGAAGCAAATGCAATAAATTGTGTATCAAAAAGGTATTTAGCTTGGATCTGCTATTGTCTGATTCAGGACACAAGATGGTACATTGAGACGGGGCAAAGAAAGCAATCTTAGTTCACTAAATGCATTGAGCGGGAAAGAACGTATCTGTAAAAAATAAACTAGTAACAAACACGTACATACAGATGAAACAGGGCTCCCAGGGACTTCCAAGGAAATTGAAAATGACCGCAAGACACTGATTGATTTGAAGCCTTTAATTGTGCAACCACACCAACTTCATCACTACTTTGTCTTCATCAGCATCACAAAGAACAAAGAGAAAAGGGCAAACATATATAGTCATCTAAAGCAATTGAGCAATTCACTCATTGGATAATTGGTTGAACAGGATTTTAAATCTATGGGATGGTGGATCCAAAAGTGGGAGTTGCCATTGTCTAAGTGCCACACCCCAGGTCCCACCATCACATCAGGAGCAGAACAACACAGACATCTCTTATCAACTTGGATAATAACAATGGCAACTCCCACTTCTGGATCCACTATCCAATAGATTTGAAATCCGGTTCAACCAATTATCCACTGGGAATTGGTCACCTGTTGTAGGTTGTCTATGTACAATGTTTTCTGTTTTGTCCTCTATGACTCTGATGAGGTGACTGTAGTGTTGAAACAATAGTCTGGTTGCCCAATTAAAGGCTTATTTTTCCTTGCAATATTGCACATACAGTATGCTGTGAGGAGTAAGAGGAATTGGTATTTAACAGGAAAGATGAACAGAGAGAAAACCAACTAAAGGAAAAATCTGAGTGAGTACTAACACAAAAAAATGCATGTTTTCGTACTTGTTGCATACTTTTGGTCCACTTGTCTGCTCAGAGGGATATAGAGGGTAAACTCAAATTACTAGGAAGTTATTCAGAGTGATTGCCTTTGTCCATTGATCAAACTTTTATCCTGCTTGGAGTCATGCCCCTGTCTGCTGAGATGTAGATTAATCAAGCTTTTGTTTTATCCCGTTTAAACAACTGTACATCCCTTTTTACATGTCTTAGCAACACACCCCTGACCATTTTCAAATGGAACAGAACACTGCTGCAAATCAAGCTCCGGATATAATTTCTCTGCACTCGCTCCCACTGGCTCAAAATCCCAAATCCATTTCCGGATTTTTAAGATCCCATTTAGAGCTCTGAAGGATCAGTAGAAAACCACATCATATTATATCTTCTCAATAGGGCTAGTTGGCTGTTCCTCACTCTGAGGATACTTTTTTTTTAAATTTTCTCTCTCTCTCTCTCTCTCTCTCTCTCTCTCTCTCTCTCTCTCTCTCTCTCTCTCTCTCTCTCTCTCTTTCTGGTCTTAAAATGTATTGTGAAGCATGTGTGTTGTTTGTATACACATACTTTACTGACTATTACAAAGTATGACAATGGTGTGAGGTGTATACTATGATCTTTCAAAGTCTTTTTTTTTTATAAACCTATGGTATTTTGGATCAAAGTGTTTCTTTTCTCCTCCACCATCATCAAAAAAAAACAAATGGGGAATATTTTCCGGCAGGATGTTGTTCATTCCAGACTTATAGAATCAATGCCAAGGAGAATTGAAGCTGTGCTGGTGGCCAGACTTTATACCAGCGTGTTGTTATCCATTTGTAATGTACATCTTCCAGTAAAAATGTGTTACGTGAAGCTCAGTCGACCAAACAAAATACAGTATAGGAGCCAATAGACTTACTGTAACATTTCCCTAACTGTTTTTAATAGAGCTCCATCACTAACTTAGTGAGAGTGGATTCCTTTATTGAAGTGCTGGAAAATTACACTTAGACCTGTTACAAACGTAAACTTGTGACGTGTAGGAGTTGTGCATTTTACTCCTCTGTGTTAACATCCTGTTTGATTACGTGTGAGGAATCAGATTTTGAAACAAAGCTCCTACAGTTGTCAACAGCAACGCCACCCTGTGCTATTCTGCTCAGAGTTGTTTCTTTCTATTCTATCTAGCCATTGAATCTTATTAAACTAAATGTACACATTTTCTACAGCTGAGTTTTACATTTCTAGCAGCATCTTTGTATCTATATATCTTTTACATTTAACTTGCATTAGTACCAAATTAAATATTAGTCTATCTATCTCCACCTGGAGACATGCCACTCATGTTAGGAACAGGTTAGTGCTTTTGGACTGATTCTATTTTTCGTTGCTTGGTCAGATGACATTAATGTCACCTTGAAACCTACAATTGCGAGGCTCTGTCTGCAACCCTCAATCTAAAACAACACTCAAGAACATGAAGAACAAGATTCACGGCTTTAGGAATGTAGATTTAATATCTAATCATTCACTATTCAGACAGTAAGTCAAAGGCACGTTTTAGCCTGCAGTAATGTTTTCCGTTTATATGTTCAGTCCTTGTATCAACATCAGAGAAGAGAGGATTTCTTTTGAGTCTCCCATCAAAATCTCTAATCAGACTGACAGGAAAGCCACAACAAACCAAGCTCCTCAGTACAATTGTGGCTTTAAAATGATTACGTGACTACTTGTATATCTTAAAGATGTCGCTCATCTTATCACAAAATGCACTTAAAAGGATGACAAAGAAAAAGGCTAAAATTCAACCATTAAATCTGAAATCTGCAATTGAGCCCCTCCAGTTAGTTGAAAGAATTTTGCAGGTTGCCACGGAAACCAACATTGGGAGTATTTTTCCTGTATTTCAACCTGCGACTTTTCAATCATCTCTTCGCATCTGAGTGACCATCTCCACTCAAACCAATACTTCTACAACAGCTGCTGCCGCCGTAGTCATTATTGTGTCCACTTCATGCTGAGCTGCCGACAGAGATCCGACCTGGCACAGATTGCTACGGTGTACTTCTAATTTTGCGTTTGTCGACTGTCAGCCACTTGCAGGATGTCTCTCCCAGGTCTCAACCAGACAGTGGGACATAATTATAGTGTGTTCTTGTATGTCACCCGGCTCTCAAGGAGAAGCAAGCTTGGTCAGCCTCACTGACTCCCATCACGCATACATCCCCTCCTTATCTCACAGTGTGTATGTGTGTGTGTGTGTGTGTGTGTGTGTTTTATACCTTTTTATCCAGGAGATAGGAAGACAGGCAGGAAGGGATGGTATATTATGTTTGTTTACAACACAGGAGAAGGTGCCAGTGTGTATTTTTTCTGTCTCACAGTGGATGTGTGTGAGTGTTTGGATGCCAAACTAGACAAACCAACGTTTATTCCCCGTAGCAGGAGTGTGTGTCATATCCAGGTGAGTGTGACAGATCAGGGGCTTCATAACAGTGACAGGGGGAGCCAAGGCCATCTTGCTTGTTTTATTCATGAGAGTTGGGGATGTGTTTTTGGCACATAGCACAAATAGAACAGCAGCAAAAATGGGAAGCTGTAGCTCACTGCTGTGTCATCAGCATACCAGTCATACAGCAGCACCTAGTGCTCACTGCATGAAAACTAATGGTGGGGAAAAACACAGCCACACATTCGTAACGTTTTCTCACATCTAAACTATGAATAATTTCTCGAAGCCAAAATGATTGGTGTCCTTTATTTGAGCCATTCCTGTACTAAATTTGGTTAAAAAATATTTTGAAAAACAAAAAAACTATCTGTCCATGGATTTTGTTCTTATGATAATACCCAAAGTTCTGAAATCTGTGAAACGACCACATATGTGTTAGACTTCAACTTGAGGTTGCTAAGCACTAGCCTGTAACAGCGTTTATGCTCTAGACTGTAACAGTCTATGGTCCATACCTGTGGACGTTCTAACCTTAATGTCTTCTTCGTCTACTCTGTACGGGCTCAGGCTCAATGTCCACGTTGCCAAATCACTGATCCTGGGTGTCTGTAGTTTTCCAAAGGCTGCTGCACACAGGCCTTTGTAAAATGATTTGTGGATTCATTTTTGCACGCTGCCTCAGGACAGCCGCTTCACAAAACAACCCTCTCAGTAATTTGTTTTATTAAATTAATTTGACGAATCTTTAAGCTACTTCCGATACAGCGTTTTTAGGCCCCTCTGCATCCCCTATGCTGTATAAATGAGGAGCATTATACCTTCAAAAAGATATTGATGTTCCCTTAGAGTTGTCCAAGTATCAAGCTGTTAAACATTATAAATCAATATATAAATTGTCATTTGACAATATTTATTATGAGAGACCAAAGAATTGTGTTAACCAGTCAGAGATTTAGCATTCTATACTGAGGTAGCTATCCCTTTAATATCCCTACATAGTATTTATGAGGTCCTTGTGGGCAATGTTGCAAATCAATGTAGCAGAAATATTTTACAACAATATTGGATTTTACATCAACGTGAAGGACCTTTTATTTAAAACTGCACCAATCAATATGGAAGGTGTACCTTGTTAGGAAGAAACTACAGAGAATGATCGCCTGACTTAGAGTTTCCTCTCAGCTCTATGAAGTATTTTAATGTCTTTCAGCTCATCGTTTTGTTGTTCCTTTCTGTATGCAGCTCCACTCCCACTAAACTTATTTCCCAGGTACTGCAGGCAGCTTATAAACCTAACGTATGTACCCTGCCCAAACTCCAGACAGACTAAGTTACCAAGTAGCTAACTAAGTTAGCTGTTGAGCAGAGAGGAGCCTTCAGCAGATAAAGAGACAGATTCCAGTTTCCCTCATGAGTTGGAGAGAAAAAAACACAATTTAACTCATTTGGTGCCCCAAAGTAATGATAATGCTGCTCTGTGTCTGACAAGTATTAAAGTGTACAATTTGAAAAAACAGTAACCATAACAGTTTAATTAGGTAATAATTTCCCTGTTGTGCTTTCATCTTATTCTGCTGCCTCCAGGAGGACAACAATATCAGTTAAACAGCTTTCATTGGCTGGATTGCCCCAAAACAAACATTTTTATATTGTAATTTTAACATTAAACCAAAACACAGTTGATGTATCAGATAATTCATAATGTATATCAATATCAAAATGTAACACCTTAAAGTGTCTTGAACGTTTGCACAGGCTCTTTGTTTTAAACAGTCTGCAGCTTCCTTCATTTTTAAACAGATATATCTTTTATATTTTTTTGTAAATTTCTATTTTATATTTAAGTTTGTTAACTTGTAGTACTTGCTTTTCTCTTGCTTTGTTTATTGTGTCCTTGTATGTGAAAACTGACTTGGCAATAAACCTAATTCTGATTCTAAAACTACACATATGAGGTTTTATCCATAAAATTTATTCAGAGTTCAGAATCCTTTTTTTTATCATAATGTGCTCAATTTTTACATTAAAGGTAAATGATACAGTTACCCATTTTTAGGTCTCAAGAACTAAGCTTTCTAAATGCATCAAGTGTGCCAAGACAAAATAATATTTTGGACAACAGTAATGGTGAGGTCATTGTACTTTACTTAAGTATTTCCATTTTCTTCTACTGATTCTTCTAATCCACTGCAATTCAGATGCAAATATTGTACTTTTTACTCCACCACATTTAAGTTATAACTGTTGTTTTTAGTTACCCTGAAGGATAAGATGGGTAATAATAAATACAACCAACAAATCAATTATTGTGTATTATTATGGATAAGTGTACCCTTGATAAAAAAAAACATCACAAGCTATTAACTGTGTAAATAGGGAAAAATAAGCACCAGCTGCAACATTAAAGTAATGTTAATGGATCACCCAACTGCACAATAATATATACGCCTACATTTTGCTGAAATGGGCCATCATGCAAAAAGAGGATTTTTACTTTTTAAAGGGGAGAGGGGGCGAATGACATGCAAGAAAGGGCCGCAGCTCGGAGTCGAGCCTGTGGCCGCTGCATTGAGAAGTAAACCTCTATAAATTGGAGTCCATTTAGAGCCTATGCTTGAATGCATTACTTTTACTTGTTGTAGAACATTTCTACACTGTGGTATTGCTACTTGTAAAGTAAAAGATGTGATTACTTCTTCCACTTTATAAAGTACATTATAACAATACCAGTGAACATTTTTCTGCATTGAGTACTTTTACTTACATTTTAAAATGCAGGACTTTGACAAGCGGCAGATTTTTTAAACAGTGTGGAATTAGGATTTTTTATTTATAATACTTTTTCCACCACAGTTGGATGATGAGTATGTAGACTGCATGATTCACCTTTAAATCATAGTATTTCCGACCGGCTTTGAAAGCAGCATTAGCTCCGTCAACTTGTTGCACAACAGAGAAACGCCCCCTCCTCTCTGTATTTTAGCCCCAGCTCTCTGCCTCTCAGTGCCACTGCCTCAGCTCTCTCTCTGCTCACTGTTAATCAGATCGCTAACATGGCTGCTAACCGAGTGATCGTTTATGGAGGAAAAGGAGCTCTGGGCTCAAAGTGTGTCCAACATTTCAAATCCAAAGGATGGGTGAGTGAAAGCAGGCTAATGCTTAAGGCTAACAATCTGCGTTGCTAACTGATACGCTAACTATTTCTCTCTATGAAATGAATATAGTGGGTTGCTTGCATCGACATGGCTGCAAACGAGGAGGCGAATGAGAACGTGATTGTGAAGTTGGGTGAATCTTTCAACGAGCAGGCGGGACAGGTGAGCTGCAGATGGCAGTTAGCTTTATGAATTATATATTTATTTCGGTCCAATAAATGTCAAAATAAAGAGCTAACAGGCGGAAGTTAAGACGTTTCAACCAACAGCTAAAGTCTAACAGTTAAAATAATAAATTCAGCAGGTTATAAATATGTTTTATTGTTTTGTTTTTTATTGCTCAGTTTTTCTTAGCTAGCTAAGACATGTGTATGCTAAATGCTGCGTTCAGGTCGCAGTGGAAAAGAAATGGGGTGAAAAGTTGGTGACCGTAATAACTGTATATGTTATCATTTTTCCCCACGACGTCGCTGATTTAACTCCTTTATTTTATGCCAGACTTTCACGCTTTCAGAATCTAACAATAATATAATTTACCACTTTATTATTATAATATAGGCAGCCTTGTGACAAGTCCATCTATTTTATTTTCTATGCTGTGTATCCAGTTAGTGTTCTGTTCAACCTGGACAGGTCACCCTAAGACATAATTATGGAAATTCAATTTGTTATTATAGAATACTGGATAGTATATTATCACATTTTTATGGTCTTATTTAGTCAGTTCACACAATCTTTTTTTAAATTCTGAATTAAACTTTTGCATAAGTGTAAGGGTGTCTTTGTCACTCTAGCATATGACAGCATAAGACATAACTCCCTGTATTTATCACCTACTGTTTCGTTTGTTGACCTAAAGGCAGTGTATGTTAACATTTCCAGCTGAGAGGTAGTCTACAACTGTGGCGTTCTAGTTCCTCTCATTTTTGGCAGGTGACGGCAGATGTGTCCCGGTTGCTAGGGGAGAACAAGGTGGATGCCATCTTGTGTGTGGCAGGAGGATGGGCGGGAGGAAGCTGTAGTTCCAAAGGTCAGAGTTCAACTTTTCTTTTGCCTTAACGTTAATTGGCAGCCATTTGGTTCCCTCAGCCAATCATGCTTACTTTTAAACTCTGCTTAAATAAATTCTATGGTAAATAAAAAGCAGCCGGTTAGCTTAGCTTAGCATAAGGAATGGAAACATTAGGAAACCGCTAGCACAGCATGGCTCTGCTCAAAGTTAACACAATCTTCAGGTGCCTTTTAAAAACTCCCAGATTAACATGTATTTTATTAATTTAATCTGTACAAAGGCCAAAGTGATGTATCAATGGAATAAGCATGTTGGATACATTTATAGTATAATACACCAATGGATTTAAAATAAGGCTTTCCACATCTCTCTTAGATTTATACAAAAACACAGATATGATGTGGAAACAGAGTGTGTGGACCTCCACTATCTCCAGCCACCTCGCGGCTCTGCACCTAAAACCAGGCGGACTGTTGACTTTGTCTGGAGCCAAAGCAGCTCTGTCAGGCACTGGAGGTAAGGCACACACGGTTGTGTTTACTGTTCACATCATGATGACCTGGTTTGGCCGTGGGGCACGAGGGCTCTGACCAGGGAATTGACACACTGATCAGTGATATGGGGGATCTAAAGCAGCTCACAACAGTGCAAGGAAAGGTGTCGATGAAATGGATCCAAGAAATCCAAACGAAGGGAAAAGACAGAATGCTTGATGAGCTCTGGGAAAGCGGCGGTTTGTCAATCAGCAACCCTGTGCTCTCTTAGTGTCCTTGAGCAATTTCCTTAAACCCTGCTCGCTTCTTTTACTCTATACAGGACCAGGTCAATAATTCAAATGTAACTGATTGTGATTCATCAAAGCAGCTAAGAACTAGGGACGACAATAAACAAAAGGCAACAAATGATTAGAATTAAACTGGGTGATTATGTAAAATAAATGCCTTTTATCGTCTGTTTACACAAGTGCAGTTGAACTTGTGTAACATAGCAAAGAAACTTAACATGTGGGAAACAGTTGGATTTCCACTACTTTTTTTTTTTTTTAAATAAAGGTTAAGCAATTAGGTAATGGACATATGGAAAATAGGAACTAATTCATAAGCAATAATAAGCAATCTAACCTAGCATTGATAGTTCTAGCTCCTTTTTAATATAATAGTGTTTGTAGCTTTTCTTTGTCATATATGAAGGTGAACTAAATATATTTGGGTTGTGAACTGTTGCAAAACTAGCACGTTAAAGAGCTTATATCTGGGGCTCTGAGAAATTCTGATTGTATTGTTATTGCAATTTTATTTGACATTACAGAAGATGATAGAATTAACTGTTAGCTGCAGCTTTATCAAACCTGTGTATCCAAATAAAGCAGGAATTTCACTAAACAGGAAGCACAGCTGATCGTCCTCACGGACGTGTGTGTGGGCGGTTACACATACATGATCAAAAATTTGAAAATTAAAACCCTATTCTAGACTTGATCGCCTGTAACAATTTTAAGACCGGGCCAGATGTACGTTACTGAAGGCTGAACCAGTGCCATTGAAAGTGATTCTCTTTAAGGGAACTGTGCTGAACCGACTGGATGGGAAAGCCTAATGGACATAAAACACATTTGTCACTGTGTCGCATTAATGTTTCTTAAGGATGAACCAATTGAATGGTAATATGTAACAGACGTAAACGTGCATCGTTTTTACTTATCGAGCCAGGTGACAATGGCTGAATTTAAACAATCAGTTAATTATTTATTGTAAATAAGAGCAGCGTTTTGTGTCAATATTCAGAACATGCCGTAGTCTGTTAATCTTTTACAAGGATGCTGCTACAGGCACACTTTGGTTTTGTTTTTGCTTGTTGGTACTTTGCAGTGCTGAGAAGTATAATGGCAAATCATTAAGTTTTTGTTGTTGTTTACTACTCTTATTAATTATAGATAATGGAAGCAAATTTATCTTTTATTTTAACAATGGATCATTACAAATAGCAAGTAGTCACACAGTGAGGAAAAAAAAACGTGTAGAGAAATCAAAAGTTTGGATCAACATGCGACAATATGTTTTAGTTTTTCATGATTGCATTGTAGTCTGAATTGTATCTGAGTGGTACCTAGAAATTCCCGACCCTATGTGTGCTGGTGAATTTAATTCCACATCTAGTTAGCCATTGTTAACACCAGCCAGCCTCATGATAGCCTCTGTGGCCTCCAGAGAGGCTTTGGTGTGGTGCCATGTGACGGGCTGAGATCCAGCTCCACAGCATACAAAGCCCTGCCTCAGCAGTCGGGACAGGGCACACAAGCTCATTGGCTGCTGGCTTATGAAGAGAATGACTCAGCAGTTGTGGTTGCAGACACATTATCCACGTGGACAGAATTGGTTGACTGCACTGATCCAGGTTTGGGTTCCTTATATCTGTTGTTCTCTTTTGACTGAGTCTGTATTCACTGTATGTAGGAACCTGCTAATCTGATTTCTTAAGGTATTTTAAACACAATAACTGTAAAACTTATTTTCCCAAACCCCATATTTGTCTGGTCTACTGAAATGTGAATCAATATCAAAAAACAAAAGTTATGGAAAATAACAAACACTGTTGTGAGGTACATCCTTTTTTCTGTGTGCTTTGGTTTGTTTTGAGTGATTAAAAAGTTAATGAACCAAATCCAGATCACCTGTGCAGTGGAAACAAAAAAAGAGGATTAGGATTACTAATTGACTTTAAAGGTTGTTGTAAATTTAAAGTTTTATGAGTCATTAAACAGTTGAATGTTGGAAATATAATCATTAGAAGATGTGAGGAAATAACCAGCCAAGGAGGAAATGTAGGCTCACCTGAGATTGACCATATGTTCTGCCCAATGTTTCCTGTTTTGATTCAATCGCCAGTTACAAAGAACGGGTTGTCAAACCCGTTGAAGGGCATTTTAATAATCTTAACCTATCATTTAGGATTTAAACCAGAGGTTGAGCCCCAGACGGAGAGGCCTCTTGTCTGTGCCCTCATGTGACTTTTTTTTCATAATTCCTGAACTTATTATCCTTCTATGACAAAAGAAAAGCTTTCAGTGCACAGCAGACAATGTTATTTATTCTTTTCAAACAGCTTGTTGCTTCCATCTTCCACACAGATGCCAAGTCCAGTTTTTTACATACAGAGAATAAAGATTGTCCTGTGAGATGTCAGTAGTGCAAGAATCAGAGTAGTCTTGGGTATGGAGATACTTGTGTATTGACTGGACTATATAAGTATACATTGTGTTACACGATTTCACCACATTAAGCCTTCTGTTTTGGGCTTTCTGCTTAGCTTCTTCTGATCCACTTTCCCATTGCATCTTCTTCCCTGGAGCTGGTTGCACCAGCTGTTCGTAAGTTCAAAATTTTCTGTGCAATAATGTAATTATTTACAGTAGAGACATTGAGATTTCAGGTATAATTGTTACACAGCTAACTACATTAAATACAATGCTCTTGTTGGCTAGCTAAAATTTGACTCGTTAAGAGCATACACTGTATACATAAAGAGTGAAGAGGCAATGGATTAACATCAGCATACAGTCAAGACCTTTTATTTTGCAACACTTAATCACAATGCAGTCTCAGCTTCTCTATTCTTTCTTTAAATAGCTGGTCCGGCAGCACATGCATGTTAGTGCATGTGGCTGTGACAAAACATCAGTATTTTAAAAATTGGAGAACGGTCTATAAGAGCCGTGTGAAGACATTTCCAATCCACTGATTGTCCCTCAGTGTTATGAAGTTGTATCTGCTTGTCTCTCGGTCTGAATTGTTTCAAAATCAGAATAAAATGTATGTTGTTTCTTTAATGTGGGACTTGCATCCCCACACAGACTCTTGCTTTAATTATTTCAGCTACTTATGGCTTAGTGACCACAGTAGCCAAGACTCCAAGTCTTTCACCAAATTCTTGCTCAAAGTAAAAATATCTTAAATGAAAAACCTTAAGCATAAACTTCCTTTTGTTACATGTATGTGTTGTTGTGGCTCCTAAAATGCTTACAGTGAAAGCAGATTTGGTTTCAGTGACAAATAGAGTAATTAGCAGATATAATTGTTGATAGATGTGACCTTGTCAGCACAAGGTGCCTGAAGCTGGAGGCTAGCATAAGCAAAGCTGTGTTCAGTTCACTGTCTTTGGTCTATTGTATGACATTTCTTAACTTTTTTTTATCTTGGTGGAAAAAAAACAAAAGCTTGTAATAAAAGCCAAATCACCACCCCTTGTTCTCATTGGTCAGTTTGTTGTAAGCCTGTCATGAGATTGGTTTAGTGGGATGAGATGCTTAGCATTCTTCAGAAAGCTTGTCAGATGTTTGGGGGTAAGATCTTACTGTTTCCAGATGCTGAAGCTTTATCCAGGGCACGTTCCATGCAGAAACATGGTGTAATAAACAGACTAACTAGAGAGAGGAAAACAAGAAGTTTTTTTTTTTTTTTTTTGTACATGTCAGGAAATTGAATGTGATTTAGTTTGCTACCTTCCTATCCAAGCCTTTTTTTACAACACAAACTTACCCCATTACTACTTCATTTTTTTTAAAGTCTCAAGATGTTCCTTCCCTAGATTCTCCAATTTCTTTTCAATTGACCTCCCTCTACTAAATCAATGTCATCCACTACCGGGCACAGTGTGTGATGCATTTGATGTGGCCTGTGTTTCCTTTTTTAAACTGAATTTGCTGCAGGATACTAAGAGAAATCTTCTATCTGTACCCTCCAGGCATGGTGGGCTACGGCATGGCCAAAGCTGCCGTCCACCAGCTGTGTCAGAGTCTCGCAGCGAAAAACAGCGGCATGCCTTCAGGAGCCGCTGCTGTGGCTATACTACCGTAAGTACTGCAGGGGATGTTGTGTATACAGTGCATATGATGCCCGTATAATTCTGTGGTAGATCAGACAGGGGGGGGGGGGGGTTCAAAATAAATAGTCCACCAAACATGACTCTAAATTATCAAATAGCTCTAAAAGGTTTGTGGCTTGCTCTTTTGTGGAGAATAGCAACTGTAGTTGTCTTGAATTCACAGCGGTTACAATCAATGGCATGTCAACCATGTCAAAACACACTTTTAAAACCACACCTGCAGCATTATTCACCCACTTGCTGAGGATCTAACCCGATCTATTTGTTTAGCATTTGAGTTTCAACAAATTTCAACAATCTTTTGCGCAGCATTGCTTACTGCACCGGTTTTTATTGGTTAGTTGATCAACAGAAAATTGTAACTGTTTTTGATCAGGATTTTAATTTTTTCTTGACGATAGTAATATTTGACAGTAATTTGAAAGAGAAAAACCAAAAACAAGGAATTTGAAGCCTTGACTTTGGGCTCTGGGAAACTGCATTGTCTGACATTTCATAGACAAAAAGAAATGGACCGTTAGTAGCAGCCATGATATTTTTTGCCATGCTGGTAAAAATGTTAGGCCTCGGGCCGACACAAACAGAAGACAAAATGTTTAATGCTTTACCAGACAACCTTGTATTTTGTCAGCTGAGGCAACAATAGGAAACTATCAAGACTTTCTTAACTTCATTACCTTGAGACATTATAACATGGTGCTAGTAAACCACACAGTTATGTTTACCAATCCAGGTGGACTGTGATGCTTTATGGCAAAGACACTAGAGATTTGTTTAGTTCTTGATCCGCTGCATGGAAATCTTATTCACTACTTGTTGAATGTTATTTCTTTTTTCTCAGTTTTCTTCTTAATTTGATTAGGTATTTACCACCATTGAGTTCATAATCAGCAGATAAATACAGAGGGATTAGTTTAGCTTAGTGTGGATGTGAATCTCTTTTCTGTTACAGCCTTGTTATGTTATTTAAGTTCACTTAATTGTATTTAACATAACTATCTTGTACAGTGCAGCTTTAAAGACACCGCATCAGCCAGTAAAAGGAGTGAAGATGAAAGCTATGAAATTAGCTGTGCCTCACATTTCTGTCTTATGTTCCATGGATAAGTACTTGGTGAAGATAAGCGGCAGGAATAAAGGATGCATGAAACGGCCCATTTCACCCGGTAGATCTGTGGCTGTGCATGATATATTTTAGATGAACGATGCATACAGAAGCTTTTGCATTATCTCCTCCTTTGTGCGCTTATTGATTCTTTTTTGCAAGTCACCGTGAGAAGCTGGAAATGGCTTTTCGGGGGGGGGGGGGTTATACTGTTCCTGCAGATTTTTTTGGTTGCCTTTTCCACCAACATGAGGCTGGAGTTGGTCTGCCTCTCCAGTATGCTTTAACATCTGTTCAGCATTAGCTCCATGACTTGCATTTCTGTTATAGCCTGAATCCCCCATCCCCCTACTCCTCCTGCATCATCATATACCAACACTATATAGCATTTGTAAAGACCAAAAATGAGTAATTCTATTAATGCCCTCATTGAATCACACTACACTTAAATACTACTTAATGAAAATATGTTTGTGTGTTCTTAAATGTATGTAAATTGCTTCAGGTTGAAGTATTTGTTTCATTGTCGATGCGATTACAAAAGCATTAGTAGTCACTGAAAATCTTTTGAGTCTTAGCTTTAACACCTTGACAATTCTGCATAAATACTACAACACGCCTACGTCAGGATGTTTTATTTAAAAGCTATTCACAGGGATGCTGCATGTTAATATTAGAATAGTTATACTTAAGGTGACAAGAAAAGCTTACTGTGTTCAATTGCTATCTGACATTTGAAATCATGAATATGATAATAAACAGATAGAAACATGACGCAAATGACCAAACCTTTTATTTTTTCCTCTCCAAACCCTGTGCTCTCTGAGTTGTGTGTGTATGTGTGTAGAGGCAGCAGTCTGCCGGCCTGCCTCTCCTTTCTCTCTTCTGCTTACCTACTGATTGTCATCTGGCTTAATTTGACAGGGTTACCTTGGATACGCCAATGAACAGGAAGTTCATGCCTGACGCAGATTTTGGTTCCTGGACACCGCTGGAGTACATCGCAGAGTGAGTGCTGAAGCCAATAATGGTTCATAGTCTAATTGATAGGCTTTAAAGAGCTCTGTAACAAGCTCACATTTGTTTTCCTAAATATAACTACCAAATTATTTTTTTTCTGCTTCCAAGACATATTTTTATATTTATTATTCTAACTTTTTTTTTTTTTTTGCTTTACTTTGTAAATCAAAGTACAGTACATGGCTTGAAAATTCAAGTTGGTTCACTTATTGATTAAAATTTCAGGATAAATGTGAGGAACATTCACATTAGGTCCAAATAATCCAATATTTCAGCATTTTTATATATATTTTATAAATATTATTTATATATATATATAAAACATATTATACTTGCCTGTGGCTATGAACTAACATTAATCTATTTAGGCTCAACTGTTACTCAGCTCTCTGTTTAAAAGTGTTTTTAAGTGTACAAAAGCCATTGGAATTGTATTTACTCACAATGTTAAGGGGATGTATGAAAAAAAAAAAGACTAAATTCAACTTTACTGAGATACATAGTTGATTTCTAAGGTATTTTTTTGGGGGCAGTTGCCCTTTATTGGGTGGATATTAGGAGAGTGAGAGGATAAATGAAGACTTTGCAGCTATATGACATGCAACAAAATCATTAGGCTACCAGGATAACCCCTAAATAAAATAAATATTCTAAATATGTACTGTACAAGTTGTAGTAGATGACTCTACATGTTTGTTGATAAGGTGCTGCATTAAAGTTGCGTAATTCCATGTAGAAATTCCCTGTGATGGTATTGAATTTACAAAAACAGGATTTAAAGTGCTCATTATGCTCATTTTCAGGTTCATAATTGTAAAGAATAGGTTTACATGGTTTTATTTAAAAAAAACATTATGTATATGTTGTACTGCACATTGCTGCAGCTCCTGTTTTCACCCTGTGTGTTGAGCTCTCTGTTTTAGCTACAGAGTGAGGCATCACACTTCTGTTCCATCTTTGTTGCTAGGCGCACATGCACAGTAGCTAGGTAAGGACTACTAGCCAGTCAGAAGCAGAGTATGAGGTTGTGCCCCGCTACCAGCTAGGCAAGCATTGTAACATGTGTTACAAAGTGACGCACGTTTTGTCATAGAAGCAAAGTCTGGACTACAGTAGAGCTGTTTGGAGCAGTTTGTGAAGGGTTTTCTGTTGAACATAGTAACTCAGTTTGGGCTTTTCCACTTTGTAAACCTATTACATGCACAAAAAGCATAATATGAGCAATTTAAGGTATCCTATTACTGCCGAGTAGAATAGACGTGTTTTAAATATACATGTACATGTTAGGTCTTTGACTGCTTAACAGATATTGTGTCCATTTCCTTGTTTTACTCCAGAATGTTCTTTAACTGGGCCACAGGAGTGAACCGGCCGTCATCTGGAAGCCTGATGCAGCTGCTAACCTCTGGAGGCGAAACCCAGGCTGTGGCCACGCAGTAGAGGATGGAGAGTGGAGACGGTGATGGGGGTTGGGAGAGAGACAGAGAGGGAGGCAGATAGGCAGAGAGAGGGAGAGATAGGGACAGAGAGAAACCCAGAGACTGGTAGAAAGAAGAGGAGGTGGCGGAAGATATGAGGAGTAATGAAGAGGGTTGGAGGGTGTGGTGGTAAAGAAAAGAGATGGATAAAATAGGGAGGTGGAGAGGGGACAGCTAGATGGGTTTGTTTTGGAAAGATGAGGAGGGCTTTCATAGCAAGTACAGCCTCAGAGTGCCATCTAGCTGTAAACCCCTGCAATGACCTCACTGTAACAGTCAGTCTGTGTTATACCTCCAGGAATGGTATGGACACACTCTCTGCTACACTCTCAAAATATTCTTTAGAAGATCAGTGAATATGTTTTGTGTGTCTGCTTTTGGTCAGGACTGTGTAGAAGTGTTCGGTTTTAGATGCATTTATAATTGGTTATACCACACATAATTCCGTGTCATAGCAGTGTTGTTGATCATTATGGAGAAAAACGCTGAAAATGAATCAGCTGCTCTTTTCAAAATGCAGATTAGCAACTTCATACCTGCAGTCATTTTCTTTAACATCTGTGAAATCCAACACATGAAGGTATTGGTCCACTGTAACATGTAAGATGTCTAGAACTTTTTAGTTTGCACTGTTTATCATCCCTGAGCGTCCTCTGCCACTGTGGAAACCTCTAAGCCGCTGTCTTCTTCTCTCAAACGGACAATTCAGTTTAAAGTGGAGTGGCCTTATTTTATGTTTGTAGCTATCAAGTCAAAGTGACCTTAGTGTCCCCGGTATGAAAAAGGTTCTCTGCTCTTGTTGTGTGTTTTCTAAATTGTGTTTTGTGACTGTGTCAAATTCACAATAAAATGATCAAACAAAAGACCAAATTAAGGTTGGAGTTCATTCTCAATTTCCGAAAAAGCAATTGACAAAATAATCTCAACTCAAAGTCTATTTAGTAGCTGTTCTGAAGTGTATATCACGGAAATCTTATTCCCTGTATAGTGTATTATATTTGTAGTCTGCTGTTATTTGGGTTTCTGAGCACTGTAGGCCTATTCCTCCCATTGGTTAAAAAAGGTCAAGTTGGAAGTTAATTGTTGATTTAAGAAAAAGGAAGTTGAAAAGAAGAACTCACGTTAAGGTGTATTTGTTAGCTGTTGTGGAACTGATCAGTGAAAGAACTGTTACTTGTTAAATGTTACTAAATACCTCGAGGTTAGCTTGTTTTGTCAATTAAAGGATTGTAAAACCAATCGAAGTGGATATTTCATCTAAAAAAATGTCAAATTATTTTGTGGCAAATGAAAAGTTGCTTGGCAAGGCAGCTTTATTTGTATAGCACATTTCAGCAACAGGGCAACTCAAAGTGCTTTAGACAAAATCAGTTAAGCAGATAATACACCGGTACAAACAGTTAAAAATCATAGGCATTAAAAACCGGTAAAACACTTGAATAGACAGTTAAAAAATAGACACATAAAACACATTAATAAAAGTAACAGTGCAGTATAAGACATTTTAAGAAATGAGCAGTCATTGAAAGAAAGGCAGCATCACAAGGAAAGGTCTTCAACCTTGATTTAAAAGAACCGAGTGTAGCGGCGGACCTGCAGCTTTCTGGGAGTTTATTCCAGATATCAGGAGCATAGAAACTGAAAGCTGCTTCACCCTGTTTAGTTCTGACTCTGGGGACAGAGAGTAGACCTGTCCCAGATGACCTGAGAGGTCTGCTTGGTTCGTAGTGTAGTAGCAGATCAGAAATGTATTTTCTTCCTAAACCAAGTCAGAATCGAATGTGCTATTACGGTTCTTCAGAAACATAGATTAGATATTCCTGAAATAAAAAAAATATAGGTAATTATGTATTTTGTTAAGAAATCCCATGAAAATAAACCCCAATAATGTGTAAGGCTGCTTCAGTAGCTTTTAATTCCCTGTGTGCACACTCAACCCATTGTTCCCACCGAAAAACAAGTCATCATGTGCTTGTATTGTTTTTCTCTAAAACAGCTTGAGAGTTGTAGTTTGAGGCAAATGTTGTTAACAGTAAGTGTTTTTTGTTGAGAATTCATTTTCAGCAGCAGATGTATGCATATTTTGATGTAGTGAGGATTTCCAGCAGCAGGGTGATGCATTTGGAATCGACAAAGTAAACTACAATGTTCATGTTAGTAATGAAAAACAGTGTGGCTCATTTAATGGTTTTTAATAGTTTTTGTACAACAATGGAGCAAAATGTCAAAGAGGATTAACATATATCGGGTTTTAGCTACAAGTTAATTCCAGCCTTTTAAACACCTCAGTATATAAAACAACCACTAGATGGTGCTGTATAACAAGCGTCCCATTGCTGCTGCCAGTATGTTTTCTAGTGGAAGCCAAAACAATCAAATGGATGAGTTAACCCCAGCAGCTGAATGTGTACCACCATGCAAACGCTGTATAAAAACAAGTTACAGAAGGGCCCTTTAGCATTCACTTTCCTGCACTGAACTGTTTGCTAAGCATCCAGTTCTTTCACTTTGGAAAATGCAAATCTTTACAGTGGCAACATCTGTGGAGGCATCACTTTAAAAAGTTGGATTATGATGAAGTCCCATTCCTCTTCGCGCAAAACATGTTGTTCAACCAACTCATACATTTACTTTTAGAAGTATGGACTAGAATGCACAGGAAAAGAACTACAGGGCAGTTGCTTGGAACTTGGTTTCACTGTTTTTCACAACCCATTAAGCCATTATTATATGAAATAAAGGAAGGAGCTGTGTATATGTTCAGTGCTTAAAAACGGGTGGAGTTTGCCCCCAATGGCACAATGGCTGTACTGCCCCTGTAGCTTTTGTAATTTCTTTGACTACTACTACCCTAATAGTTGTTACCCGTGAGAGTTAGCACGGTCTACAGTGATGTTATATTGTGTTCTTAAACTCCACTGTTTCTCCCGGCCGGCCACGGTTCTAGCAGACTATATGGCTGTTGACAAGCACACGGCAATAAATCACCATGCTGAGGATTAATAGGAAAGGGCAAAGCGCCCCAGCTCACTGTAGCTGATATGTATTTATTCTAGGTGGCGTAGCAATTCATCTCACTGTGTGTATGTGTGTGTGTGTGTGTTTGTGTGTGTTTGCATGGCGTGGGTGTGAGGCCCTGAGGCAAATTCAACACGTCTATGCATACATTACCTCCCATGATGCCAGCACTATAGAGTGATTGCCCATGGGGATCGAGTCACTGTTTATCACAGAAAGCGTTTCAGCTGATCAAAGATTACCGTTGAGACGGAGCATGTTGTTCCTGTTTCAGCTGGGGCAGATAAGCTGTCACCCAGCGCCCCAGATGCTATTGTTTTGTGCAATGTAAATCTATGAGAAGCAAATTATTTGTATGTCACAGGTGCAGCAGTGTGTTAAAGATAATTTATCTGTTGTACTCCTCTTTTAGGCTGCAACAGTGTGTTTTTCACATCTCATCTTTAGAGGCTGATGGGGAGTGGGTCAATTATAGGATGACTGATGTGATTTTCTGTTGTCTCACGCTGGTAAACAAGGAGCAGAGTCGCATAAGGTCAACAGGACTATATAGTGGAATGGGACATTGCTGCCAGGTTTTGGAGAATGTAGGTTACTTCTTTTTTTTTTTTTTTATATACCTAACTATATATCCTAGAAACTCAGTTGAAAATGTTAAAATAACCAGATGGGAGTGGTTAACAAGTAGTGCCGATCGTGAATCCAAATATTCCTTGTTCAACCTGTTGGTGACCTTTCTTGCATGTCTTTCTCACCCCTTATTCCCTTTTGATATCTACTAAAACAGTTAATAAAGCCATAAAAAACCCAAATATGCTTTCCATCTTATCAAAGACCAAAAATGTTTGAAGAACAAAAAAAGATACTATAAAATCTTATAAATCCAATATTACCATAAAGCAGCTTTACAGTTTATTTGGACTAAATACATACTGGATGTATTATCCTGATTCTTGCCTCAGTCAGATGATCATCTTTTATCTGAGCAAAGGTGATCAACTGTTCTCTTGTGTGTTTCCTTATGAGTTATGATTCATTTTTGGCTGCGACACTCTTGGATACAAATCCATCCATCCATTTAACCATCCTGGTTAAATAAAGGTCAGATGAATGAAAAAAAGAAAGGTATGATGAGTTGAAGGATCCAAAGGAGGAATATTTACTTTTAGACGATGTGGTACTGTATATTGTATTATGATACATACAAATAATTGGCTCCTAGTCTTCCCTTTTCCCCATTTTGTATTAAGCTTGTCACAGGTCTCTCTAATGTTTTAATCTGACTGTTTGACAACCATTATTATATGAAATTAAGGAATGAGCTTTGTTTATGTTCAGTGCTTAAAAAACCTCCGGTCCGATGGCACAATGGCTGGATTGCCCCTCTAGCTTTTGTAATTTCTTTGCCTACTACCACACTAATGGTTCTTACCAGTGAGAGTTAGCACGGTCTACAGTGATGTCATATTGTGTTCTTACTTAACAATGTTTTGGTTTCAGTAAACCACCAAGTTCAGTTTGAATTAAAGGGTAAACAGACAATAATTTAAGGTCAAGCCAGCTCATGACCTCCTGCACATAATTTTCTCCTTGCAGCACTCTCGATTGCTCTGTACATTTTAGTTACATCTATGGATTCAATAACAGCTGTTTCAAAATCTCTGTGCTTCTAAAAACACCAAAACACTATGTCCTGTATAATGGTGACGGGTGTTTTTTTTATCTCCACATGCTGCATATAAAACCATACAACAGATTGCACACAGTGAAGCTGTGATAGCATTAACTTTATTGACAGTGGATTGAGGCTTTCAAGCACCGGCTGTCTCAGTGATTCATTGTGTGAAACAGGGAGAAGAGCAGCGTCCAGTCCTGCTTACGTAAAAACCCCTGGAGGTGAATTCCCTGATTAAAGCCCCTCAAACCCCATCACCCCCGCCTGCTCAAAATCCCTGCAGTTGTGTGTGTAATTGTGTGTGTGCACCCGGCAGCATGCATGTGTCTGGGCATGTGTGCATGTGGGTTTTGTGTGCATGTTTCTTTTTTATGTTGTGCTTGCAGTCGGTGTGTATCTGCTTGTGTGCAATGAGCATGTATGTATTTCATGCATTTATTAAGCCAAATTGGTGGATGTTATTAAAATGCATCTCAATTTGTAAATTCTTTTTTTCTTATTTTTTATCTAACATCTTCAGATTTTGTGATTTGTACACATTTCTGTCACTAATACATACAGTAAAATGCTTTTTTATTATTATGAGTTCACATGTGCAAATAGATGTGTGCACATGTATATATTATGTCTGCATTTGTGCCTGAGCTTGTGTGTACCTGGTGTGTGCGTCAGTTTTATGAATGTGTATTTCTGTGCTTTGCAGAGTTTGTGTCTGAGATGGCGGGGTGCCATGTGGAAGCCATTGAGACCTGGAGCGGGAGTGAACATGGAAGGTGAGGCCAGATGGTAGTGGTTAGCCCTTGGCTGCTCCGGGTAACCTGACCTGCAGGGAGGACCCCTCTGCCTCCCGAGGTCCAGCCGCCACATGTGTTGCGTGAGAGTAAGTCACCCAAAACCCAGGAACCGCCTCTCGGCTTCCTGACTGACTGTTCTCATAGCCGAGGCTGTTTCTTTAACCGAGGATCTATAACAACAAACTAGAAACAGAATCAGACGGTAACAGTTCAGACACAGGTCTGATGAAGGTGGTATTACGAGTCTGATTCCTGCATTTATGCTGCATTAGCACTTTATGCAGTCAAAATAATTATTAAAGAATATCCTCGTCAGACAATAGTACAGCACATACTTCTACCTTCTACCAGTGGTGGAAAGTACATTTAGTCAAGTACTGTGCTGTACAATATTTAAGATACTTGTACTTTACTTGAGGGATTCCATTTTATATTTTATGTTTAATGCATATCATAAATTAAATGCTTTTTACTCGACTACATACTACATACATGTTATAGTTTAGGTTACTTTATACATATCATATGTCCAACCTCTAAAGTACTATTCCTTGCTATACATTTAACTACTCAGTAGTACATAGACTAGTTGACCAAACACAATTAAAAGGCAGCTTACAAGTTAATGCATCATTAAAAGTGATCCAATATAGAAATATGCCATTTTGTAAGGAATATTCTTCAGTTTGTGAAGAGCGCTTGTACTCTGCTTGACAGAGTACAGATTGAACAACAGTATTAGCTCCAAGTGTTACTTCTACATTAATACATCAGTAACAATAATCCACTAATATAATAACATTACAATCACAGGGGTTGTTTGCCTGCCTATGTTTACTTTTTTACCTTAATTGTTTGCATATAAAAAAGCTATTACAAAAGATATGATACGTACACAAACACATTTACACACACAAACACACTTACCGTGTACCCACACATTAATTAAAAGTAAACAAAAGCCTGCGCAGGAAAGGTAGGAAACTAAAATTATTCACATTATTTAAATTAAATAGTCAATGCAACATAACCAGGATTGCATATAATGAAAATAAGAAAAGATGGAAAGGCAGTTGTACCCACTTTGGTATCTAGATGGCACTAAGTCATAAGTGAACCTGAGTTGTATGGGAGCATAATTAAAAATTGAGTGATAAGTTTTTGGATTTAATTAAAGGTCCCTCGTGCCAGTAATTCACAGTGCAGGGGTCGATGTGGATAGATAATATATTTTTCAAATAGACAACATCAGGTCCCGTTTCTCTTAAGATCACGACAGCTTTTCAACATCTTCTCCGTGAGAGGTGAACTACTGTTTGAAATATCTGTGTCAAAGAATAAATGATGGGCTGATGAAGGCCTGCTCCAGATATTCTTCCACAGCACAATATAATGGAATCCAGAGAAATTTCTCAACTAAAAAGGAAAACTTTCATAAAGAGTGAGGAGTTTAACAAATCCTATTGCTGAAACACAAAGCTGAATCTTCCTCTCACACACACACATACACACACACACACACACACACACACACACACAGGCAGAAACAACAGAGGCTCCGATGCCTTTGGAGTTGTTTTTTTTATTTGTGAGATTACACTAAAGTTATGTGGGAACAATGTTTCCTGGCTCGTCAGAACATCATTTTGACAGTAACGACAGGCTGACAGCAGCGTGCAGCATTACACGTAGTATCTGTCAAACCTCTACTTCATTACTGTTTTCTGTCTTAGCTCGTACACAGTATATGCAGTACTCTGTAAATTGGCAGATTGTGACCACTCAGAGGGACATGGTGCGACAGAACCTGTTTTTAATGTGATGGTGTCTTAACCACAGAAATATAACATTTTAACAATAGTAGGATCACAAGAACCAAAATGTGCTGTCATAGAGCACCAGTATCTTTACACCACCTGGTTGTTGTTGCTTTTTTCCTTTCGTTCTACACATCTTCATGCAAGTTTTATCTCAAAAATGTATATCCACCCTAGGACTATTTTCTTAAAAACTGTAAATAACAAGTAAATGGCAGCATCTGTATATATTTATCTTATTTACTCAAAGCGCTTAACAATGCGCCTTTGATTTAGCTATGCACACATACACAGACATACACACACACACACACACACATACACACACACACACACACAGATGTGGCACAGAGTCGTCATGCAAGACGCTGGCCTGGTTATCAGTAGTAATAGGCTTCAATGTCTTGCCCAAGGACTTTTTGACAGGTGGACAACAGTAATCAAACCCCAACCCTGCAATTAATGAACAACCCATGCTACACCATGAGCCGCTGCCACCACATAATACATCAAATGTGTGTTTTTATTTCAATGTAACACTCTGGTTATACCTATGTTTTATAACATGTATGTTGTGCTAAAAAGTTAAGTCGGTTAATCGGTTATAGGATTGGGATAAATGAATCCGCAACAATAGATTTTGATTAACAAGGCAGAAATAGCCGACATTTGCCTGATCCAATTTCTAAAATATGGGGATTTTGCAACTTTTCTCTGTTTTAAATAATTTCAAATTGAATATATTTAGGTTGTGGACTGTTAGTGCGTCACTTTGTGCTCCAGAATCTTGTAATATATATATATATATATATATATATATATATATATATATATATATATATATATATATATATATATATATATATATATATATATATATATATATATATATATATATATATATTACTATTGTCTGATGTTTTATAACCAGTACTTCCCGACCAATTTGTATGACCCAATCCTTTTAGATCCACCACTTGTTACATTCCCAGTGTTATTTAATGCTATTTATCTTATAAAAATTAAAATAGCAACCATTTATCTCTTAATTTTAGTTAGTTGAACCTCTCTGCTGGCTGTCGAGAGCTCTTAGTTTCAGCAGGTGGTGTTCAGGTTGGTGGGAGTGTTAGGTTAATTGGAACTGGTAAATTATTGGCTGTAAAATTTACTAAAGATCAGCTTCACACCCAATTTGTTATCCTGTTTGTGAGTTTATTTTCCTTTTACACACAATTAATTATATCATCATATTTTTTTCAAATTAGCTGAGATACTTAATATTTCATTTTACTAGCTAGCACCTGTGGAAGAACTTGGTAAGGGTATAACACTGATTCTACCTTTCTGTGTTTTCTCCCTCTGCTCTTATTTCCAAACATGCTGCATGTTTGAGCAGCTCTGGTGTATATGATACAACTGATCTTGCACGTTCTGTAGCTAGAAACATTGATGATCAAGGAATTGAAATTTCTTGCATGTTGCTTAGTTAAACGGCCAAAATATAAATTTGGCCTCTGGCCAAACTGGACTAAGCAATGACAACCTGCAACATCAGAAGGGATGAAGGCAGGCTGCCCATTAATGGCAATATCCTTGTTATTAGGGGTGGTGAGGAGGTTGGGGGGGGGGGGGCCGGCATCACATGCAACCCATCTAATCACATCTGTTACTTCTGGGGCCAGAAATATCTAAGTCCTTGTTCCTGGTTGTTTTTACCTTGTAACAAATCATTTATTTTCAAATTAGGGATCGACACAGGTCTGTGTGGATGGAAGGAAATAGTTTGAAGACGAAAAGGTAGAACTATAACAGATAATGGGGTGCTACATGATACATGTCAGTAATGTTTAATGACATCCTGTATGTATTTGGAAGGGGTGAATTGGATTTTTGATTTCTGCAACATCTCTTCTGAGATGCTTAAGATGCACACTACAACTCTCAAAACACACAAACACACACCCTAAAATAAACTTTCTTTTATCATTATTACCCACTGAGACCAAATTATAGATAGATAGATAACAGAATGATGGTTTAAACCGATTGTGACAGTATAATGAACACAAGTACTCATACTGCTAAATTACTATACTATCTTAAGCATAACTGCTGTCACTACACTACTACCTTTTATACTGACTACTTCTGTTATTACTATTGCTGCCGCTACTTCTAACTACTGTATTTATAGACTAAGAGTCCTATGACTACGATTACAACTGCTACTGCAACTCAGTGATGGAAGGAAACTTACATTAATGTATTTCTACTTTTACTTCACTCTTTCTCTGACAGCTGTGAATGCACGCATGTTTATTGAAATTGAATATATTTGACATTGTTGTATTTTTACTAAGGATCAAGGTACTCATTTCACCCCTGTTGCTACTACTACTACTACTACTACTATTACTAGTATGCCAGTCTACTATTACCAGTTGAACTCCTGGTTAGTGTAGATTTGGTAATTTGGGGCTCACGTGACACATTCTCTAGATGTCCGGGATTAAAGCTTAACTACAGTTGGATGACTTATTTTTTTCTGAAATAGGTCACAGCCTTTTTCTCAGCAGCGTTGTAAATGATGTTGCTTGTCAAAAATGTTTAGATCCCAACCCTCCATCCTTCATAACTCAAGGGGCAGATGTGCGAACAATGGACTATTGAGTCATGTAACTACAAGGTACTTCCCAACTGAATAACATAAAAAGTATAATCCTTATAGTAACCAATAGAAATGATTAAGTACTTTTCAACAGATTAGGTAGAGTACAATATGTGATATGTTAAAATGTAACAATTACAATGTATTCAACTAAAAGTGGGAATTATTACTGCAACACAGAATAAAGGAGATTATGATTTTTAAAAGTGTTTATGAGAACATGTGAACAGGATGTATGTGAGAGGAATAAGGGAAGTCTAGGCCAACGGGAATATAGGAAAAAGAGGTGAAGAAAGGTCCAAGGGAGGTCTTGTGTGTAGCTGAATATGAGGATGAAACAGACAAAGATCTGGGTTATATCCTCGGCAGATTTGGAGGGTGTTGGGCTGGACAGGACATCACCGGACCCAACAACCTAAAGTAAGAGTTGGGATTTGAACAAACAGCAGAAGAGAAGAAAAGAAGAAGAAAACTTCTATTCGGTGGATGTAAGAGACAGAAGCCATAGAGGGTAACCTCAAAGACCAAACCAACTGAAGAGTCATCGGAATCTGGAGTTCTTCTCTTGTTCAACTGCTGTGGATTTACAAAGACATTTTGAATACTTTGGAAAAAGTTTCAAATTTCTAAAGCATCATAGGGCTCGGCAGAAGAGGGATTCAAAGTCTCCCCGGCCAAGGCGACTCACTCCTCTCCCTTCTCTACAAAAAAGAAGATTTCCAAATTAATCCAAGCTCAACTACCGTAATCAGGTTTTACCCTTGAACCGTTTAAGGTTCTTATAGGCTGCTCAAGTCAACGAAATCAACTATTGCCTATTTTTCCTGGCCACTAAAAACATTCCTGCCAACCATACCAAGTGCCCTGATCAATAAGAAGAGAGCTGTCTTCAACGGGCGTGGCTGGAGTGGCATCTGGCTCTAGGGCTATTCGGGCAGGTGCCGTTTTAGAGTAGGCACCTGCCTGAATTTCTTCGACACCAACTTAAACAGTCCTCCGTTGCACCTAATAGTGTAATACCCATAGGCCTAGAGGATCAGACCCTTCGAACGGAGAGCTGGTCCAGTACCTCCTGAACATGGGTGAACCGAGATCTAACATGCTATATGAAGCAGATCCAAACGCCAAATTTAAATATAGTTATTTAAATTCAATTGAAACAGCTGTTATATCTATATATTTAGTTTACTTTAAAATGTGCTTAATAGATACATTTCATTTATACCAAATTAAATCATTTTGTCTACAGTTCGAGGGCAAATAAGTTAACTCGATCAGCTGATGAAGACCTTGTGATACAATTGAAAGCTCCATAACAATTACTAAATGGACTTCAAAATTAGCTTGTTTTGTCAAAATGTAACCAAGACAACTTTTATTATTTTGCAACTCTCCAAATCAGTACTTAAAGTAATAAGGTAAGACTACGACTATTACCATTACCACTGCTATTTCCAATGGGATTTCTAGTGCTACAACTGGTATTACTGCTTGTACTACTTTTCCTTCTGTCGTTCCTAATTTTAGTTATTCATCCTCCATTAAAATTGTATTTATGAAAGAATCACAGTAAAAACCGAATGTTATTTCCCTCTCAGCTGAAACATCGAACTGCCAGCAGGCCCATAGATGCGGGTGAAGGCTGCAGCCAGTCAAATCCAGGTCAGTTGTGTGTGTGTGTGTGTGTGTGTGTGTGTGTGTGTGTGTGTGTGTGTGTGTGTGTGTGTGTGTGTGTGTGTGTGTGTTTGTGTGTGTGTGTGTGTGCGCACACACAGGACAAACGAGACAGAATAGAGAGTTCCCATACAAGCAACAGTATCTGACCAAGATAAGCCTCTTGGGACTTGTGCGGTCCTCTCTCTCAGGGCAGATTAAGGAGACACTGTTCACACACACATACTCACTTCTCTCTCTGTCTACTGTAAACTCACACACATCTGTCCACATATCCATTTCTGTATCTCTGTTTATTCCTCTGTTGCCTTACAGAATGGCGCCTCGTGTAGAGAGACAGGACCAAAAGATCCAAGTTTGGGGATTTTCTGGGTGTTCTAAGCCTAAGGTCTTTGTGGAAACAGCCTCCTCAGTGCTCTCCCCACATTCCCACACATCTGTTTCTCATTCACATCCTGGGTCTAAGTTCAATAAAAGATGGGGGAGGCTGGTTGGGTGTTGGAAAGTGAGGGGGGGGGGTCCAAAACATCTTAAGTCCTCCACATGTTTCTCTTTCACTATAAATAAAGACATTGTTTCCAATATGTGAGATCCAGTATTTTCAAAACACAGACGCACACTTTTTCTAAACTATTAAAAAGCATAGATTCACAGCAAATGAGTGTAGCGTTTAAAAGGTGAGAGCTAATGTGAGACCTTTGTTGACAACATAATTACACATCTGCAGTCTGGAGCTTTTGACATTTTCAAGTAATTATATTGTATATTAAATCCATGAGGAGACTAGTTGTAACTTTTTAGAAATCTTCACTTTAGTTCTGACTTGTCATAATATTAATAAAAGATATTCAATTCATCTTTTAGAATATCAAATGTTAGAATGTATTAGTCAAAAAGCATTCACAAATAGTTACTGTGAAGTTTTTATTCTTGTAATGCACAAATGCAGTTTACCATGTTAACGGCAGTGGTGGAAGAAGTACTTAATTCAAAATAGCAATTACTTGTTTTAATTAAAGTCTGCATACTTACTAGTAAGTAAAGGGCATAAGCAAGTAAAAGTACTCATTTCAGAATGCTATGTATAATATAACTTGAGTATAATTACTTATGCACTGATGTGAAAGCATCACGAATGTTGTAGCTGTAAAGGAGGGGCTGAGTTTTAAGTTTTTTTATATACTGCCAGTTAGCTTATTCCATAATAATACATCATATTGTAAACAACACAATAAACATTTTCCAGTATTTCTAGTTTGAAGCTTTATATTAGGGATTCTTTCCTGGACTTACCCTATATTCCCTTAAACCTATAAAATATTGCTTTACTTGACTAGTCATCAGAGTAAATGCTAATAAATAACTTATCCAACTAATCCAGGTCACTACGTGGACAGAAACAGTTACAACCTAATACTATATGACAAATTACATGAGAGCAAAAAATTGATATGCCATACACATATTGACAAAAACATCTGCTTTTGTCCAACATTTTTCTGCATAATATGACATCGACTTGGCAAGTTGTGTACCAGAATTATGGCTTACTTTCTGATATGTCCACATGTTCATGTTCAATTTCCCCAGTTGGGAACTAATTTTTCCGATTATTCTGACACAACTAAATGCAGCATTAGATAATATACTTTTACATGAGTTATTATTATAACAAATATAGCAAAAAAAGTCAGACAAGTAGGAGCATTATTGATATTACCAACAAAGATAAAAACAATATCAGTTGATGTACGTTTTTATCTTCAATGACGTTAGAAATATATTTGATTATCCACATATTAGGAGAGGAGATGTTTTCAAACTGCCAAAATTAGATTTTTAGACATCTAAGCAAGACTTTTGACTAAAACAAATCAGTGCTGTGTGACCTGAAGCAAGCATTTGCAATGGATTTAGACCTTTTTTTCACGGCAGACATTTTGACGTTTCATTGTGGGAAAAACTTGATAACGCTAAGGATGGCTTAGTTCCATTAAGTCTTCCAGTAAGCTATTGTAGTGAGCCCTTATGCATAACACCAGGACTTCCTTTAAATGGGATGCAGATATTATTAATGTTAGTCAAGTCAAAAGTCACAATGTCTTCTGCAGTTATGGTGGTGACTGTAAAGATCTCATGATAATTAAATTGTTTTGTAACTGAATGAATGCAGTTCATACATGATTATTCAAGACATAGTGTAAGAATTGCACATTCATTATCTCCAGATACATGAGGAACTTAATGTTTGCAAGTTCAGGTTGATCTGACATGGTGGTCGCTGTCGGCCATGCCGCGTGATTTTTATTGCCTTTGTTACAGTACAGACCACCAAGTCAGGTTGGTCTGAATAAAGGGGAAACAGCAGCAGGTTTCTGCGAATGCTGGGTTTCCCGTCGTTAAATACACTTTCATCAGTCAGAATGATAATTTAACACACTTAGTGGAAATGCATTCAGGATATGAAAGAAGATGAACAAATGAAGATATCCCAAACATGACATTGGTCTTGGGAAAACTCCTTTATAGATCAACATAACTCAAACATACGTTTTAAAGGTGTTGTAAAAGTGACTCAAAAAATACCTCTACTTTAGTTTTCAACACTCATAACTCCAGTTTAAGCATGCAGTATATTATATCTGGCTATCAAATGTGTTAGTTATATTTGTTGTGATGAATTAAGAATATTTCTAATTTATAAACAGTTACGTCTAGTCTTAATTTAAATACATGTATCTGGAATTTGTGGTCCAAATAACCGAAACAAAGTTTTACTCTTCAGAATGGAATTAGAGATGTCTTGAAAAAGTAAAAATGCAGGTAGGATGCTAAGCTCATACAGTACCTGTATGTGTGTAATATATATACTGTATTTTTTAAAGGCCTTGGAAATAGCTTAAAAGATAGTGTGGTGTTGTTCTACAGTATATAGTCCTTTTCTACCCATAGCTACCACTAAAAGCACACTTTATAACACAAGCCACCCATTTACACACACAGTCATACACTGACGGCAGAGGTAACCATGCAAGTTGCCATCCTGTTCATCGGGAGGGGAGGGATAAACATTTACACGTACACTTACACAACTTGAGGTTGTATTGCCCTATGACACTTCGACTGCAGAAGCCATCGAACCGCTGACCTTCTGATTAGTGGACGGACGCTCTATACCTCGCGAGCCACAGCCGCCTCTTGTGCTTCATGTTGTCAATAAATCCCATGAAAAGACCACAACTAATAACTCCTGTGACACTCCAAGGTCACTGGTTCCAGTTCCCACAATTCTTTTTCAAAGGCTCAGAAATTTACTAAAATAGCTGGGCATTATAGTTTTTAGGAAATGTTACACAAACAGGAGTAAATTTGTTGGCGACTATTTTTTTACTTCAGATTTATACACATTTGATGCTTAGACTTGACTTAACGACAGCAGATGTATATTTAAGTCAACGCGTACTACAGTGATGTTTGATCATGGTCACTCAGTGCAGATCAATTCATAGTTGATTTTAGTCTTTTCATTGGATTATTTGACAAAAAGCAAGATTTCCAAACTACTTTATTATATGATAGATATGGTAATAGTTTAGACTTGTCATAAACAAAATAAATATATTTGACTTGTAAAGATTAATTTGGATGTAGCTGGATTAGTTGTCTTCATCTGTGCTGTAGCAGTTTTTGTAGAAGTTTACAATAACAATACATACAGAGACAAAGACACAGAATAAAATAGAATAATACTTCTAATCTTGTTCAAATATTGTAAAGAAATTAACAGACTCAAATTTAATTTCTGTTGTATGTTTTCATAAATCACACATAGAAAGCTCAGGTGAAATGATAAAAATCTTCACTTGACATAATGACTAAATCAAAAACAAGCACTGGGAAGGGTTTAAGAAGAAGAACATAACAAAACAATGTAGTACAATACCTATCTGGACACAACATGTTACATATTATGGATTTAATATATTTTAGTCATGGCTATAGTAACAACTTGTAACCTATTCAGTTGTTAAAGACTCTGTGGCCTATCTGACCACACAAAGACATTTGTCTCTTAAGTTTCAAAATGAGGGATTTCTTTGAATCACGACTTTAAAGGCCCTCCCGTCCTTCATTATTCATGTTAATTTATGCAACAGAAGACCCAACTAATAAAAATTTTGGAATATATAAGTGTGTCTTGGTCCGGAGTAATGAGATATGCCAATAATAATATGTAAATTTGATGAATTATTGAATAGGCATGACTGAGGATTTCTTATTAGTTTGCATGTTTATCTAAAAAAAAATCCATCAATTTTTCAGAGTGCTTCTTGTGCCCCATCCAATAGGTATATCTAATCAAACACTGAAATCAATTATTCAGGTGTTTATGCTGCTGTGTGTGCGTATGTGTGTCTGCGTGCGTGCGTGCATGCATGCATGTGTGTGCTTGTGTGTGGGTTTGTTGTACTGTATATTTTGATGCTGCCTTTTTTTGTAATTGTTAATTTTTTTACACTGCACTGTAACTTTAATTCTTATATGCATACCCTTTTCTATTTTAGTTGTTTTTATATTCTCTTTAATGGATGTTTTTAATTGTTTTGAACAGCCTTTTATTGTTTTATGAAAAGCACTTTGAATTGCCTTGCTGCATAAATGTGCTATACAAATAGCATTGCCTTGCCTTACAGTAGTTTGAGTTTTGTTTGGTCTTCATTTACCGGATACAGTCTCCAAACTTTGTGAGCGGCGTCCTTTTTGTAGACTTGGCACAGCTTCTACTGTAATAGACTCATGACTGATGTGAAATCAATGTCGTGTATCAACTACTTATGGCCGCTCATTGCAAAGCGTTTAGTTAAATCAATCTGTCCCGTCCTCAGCTGTTGCAAGAATACTGCAAAATACTAAAAGCAAATAGTAGCAGCAGTAAATGTATATTTTGATTTTTTACAGTGTGGTGATCTGGTAAAAAAAAATAAAAAAGAAGCTGTGCCAAATGTGTTTTTCTTCTTTTCCTCCTCCTTCTACTTCTCCATTCCCCTGCCTCATTTGCAATGATTGTGTTATCAGGGCAGCCAGGCAAAAGGGTGGAGCAACCATAATTTCAGTGCGGGATTAGGCAGAAATAACGAGGTCACCAAGTTACAGTTGCCATGGCAACGACACATCCAAGAACACAGGATGCCATTGCTTTAAAAAAATAAATAGAAGAAACGGGGCCCAGGATTTTTCCTCTCCCTTTTTTTCAAACGCCTCCCTCTCCATCTTTCTCTCTCTCTCCCTTATCCACTCCTTCTCCCCGTCTCAGTTTCTTTCTTTTTTTGCTTTTTTTAAGGCGGGAGGGGAGCAGTTCACTTTCACTCCCTCTGTTTTCCAAAGCCTTTTATTTCAGAACATATTCCGAATTACAAATTCACTGTTGAGTACGTTTATATCTTTCTGGAATTCATATTTGGTGGGAGGTCTGTTCCCTATCATTTTAACAGGGCTGTACCCGTTCTATAAAGCTCATTAGAGAACAGCCCTCCTCGCCCTCCTCACTCCTCCCCCACAACCCCCCCTCTTACCTCCCACAGTCTTTGGGAAAAAAGACAATACTCTGGGTTCTCCACATTTTTGGGCAGATTTTTGCTTTAGGGGGAAACTATGGGAGGTGATCGAAGTCAGGAAAACTTGAAAATAAGATGGTTCCCTTTTTGAGGGGAAAGATTTTATGTGGTGCCCTGTTCATTGATTCCGATTGAGATTGCCAGATGCTTTGGGCTTCTATTCAAACAGATATCCATTCCCATGTTACACCTGGCTGCTGGTTAGACCAGAGCCCAGCAAACAGACTCAACACTATGCAAAGTCCAATAATCAGCAGGCCTGGAGATAGCACCCAGTCCAGCGCTGTAATTTTGAAGCACTATTGATCGTCTTTTTGCCGATCACAAAAAAAAGCCTTAAAAAAATCATTGTGGATGATACAAGGGCACTGGCTGAACAGGTACAGTTTACAGTTTAGTATTACATGTCACATGTAATTTAGCCTTTACCACATGTTTTCATGAACCAATCTTACATATAGGTACAAAAAGTAATGTAAGTAATGTTATTCGTATGTATTCTACGTGTTTATCACTGTGTGCACTGACTGCCGTTAAGAGCGCAAGATCTGTGTAGGGAGGAGGTATGGTTGGAAAGACGGGTCCTAAAAAACAGTCCTTTCAAACCGGGCAGTGGAGTTCATGTCCTGGAAGAAGTTAAGGGGAAAATACAAGACTTTCACCTAGGAAAAGGATGGTTGTGACCCAGGAGTACTGCTGAAGGGGACCTGTGTTTTAACCCAAACCACAATCTTGGTTCTCATCTTAACTAGTTGTTCTTGGTGCCTAATCTTAAATGTCGTCGCTGCAGGACAGTCACATTTTGTCAGCTAAACTCAACTGCAACGGCTGCTGGAAAGTGGGCCTGTGCCAGGCTCACAGTAACCTTTTCTTGGCTAAATTTCACGGTAAAGACTGCTGAACTTTGAGTTTGTGAAAAGCGCTATATAAATTCAATGTATTCTTATTCTTAATTTTTAAACTTGTGACTTGTGGTCATGTGACTGGTCGGCATGACTGGTTCATATACAAATTGTTGTGCAAACATTTTCTTAAGATATCATAAAAACCCGTTTATGAGAATGCATTGATTATATACACCTAATAACGTCACATAACCTACATTTAAATGTGTCATATACAGAGTCCAACAGTGCTTTCCTTCTTAAGAAGCTCTTTATCTGCAAAGTAGATATAGTATTAGACTATAATATTTCCTGTCAAAATAAACTGAGTAGTACAAAAACCTAATTAAAGTAGTTCTAAAATAAAGTTTTTTAAAAATGTACTTAAATACAGTTCTTTTACTTAGTTAAAATAAAATTTACTTAGTTACTTTCAGCCACTATGGAGCTCAACAGTAACGGCCCACTTTTGAACGGCACTGGTTCCAAAAGTGATAGCAAAGATTTTTTTATGAAAAACAAGTTTTTGCAGAGGACCCCCTTAAAGCTAAAACAGCCTTCTAGCTGGTGTTTCTTAAAGTTTGTGGGTCATCTATACAAGATGCACCCGTCACAGGAAGATGCGCAGGATGAAACGTGACGGAGAGATCTCTTTGCAGTCTTATCTATCATAGGGGATGAAGAAGAGAAAGACATGTTACAAGATGACATCAGTGACATGCTTGAGCTGATGTATTTCGGAGTATTTGCTCATACATACAAAACGTTATGGTCAGCTTGCTCACCGTAAATGCAAACGTCGGCTCCTGGCCTGTAAACTGTGACGTTACCGTTAACATTAAACTGGCCAATGTTGGTTGGTAACGTTAACAAGCTAAGAAACACATAACAACAACGTAACATTCATGCACTACACCACAGGACGTTGTCGTACACTACTCTGACAGTCTGGCATGTCAATTTTATTTGTGTAGCACCTTTTATTACACATAAACGCAAAGTATTTTAAATTAAAAACAGCATAACAAAGCATAAATAGAAATAACAATACACAACAAATACAAGACATACAAGTGCGACCATACAAATTCACACACACGTGCACACACACACAGATTTAGGGGGTGGTAGTAGCTCAGTCCATAGGGAGTTGGGTTGGGAACCGGAGGGTCACTGGTTCAAATCCCCGTATGGACCCAAAAAGTTGGGAGCGTGGATTGGTGGCTGGAGAGATGCCAGTTCACCTCCTGGGCACTGCCAGGTGCTCTTGAGCAAGGCACCGTACCCCCCCGACCGCTCAGGGCGCTGGTTCAGCTGGCAGCCCACTCACTCTGACATCTCTCCATGTAAAGTGCATGTATAGGTCCTGAGCATGTGTGTGTATTTCAGGCCTGTGTGTGAGTACTAACAAAAAGTGTGTACACAGAGTGTAGTGCAGTAATTTCCCCATTGGGGACTAATAAACAAATTATCTTATCTTATCTTATAAGATACACACACACACACACACACATACAGTTTGCTTTTAAATATGGACATAGTTGTGACAACCCTCAGGTCATGAAGAAGCTTGTTCCAGAGAGCAGGACCACAGTAACTGAAGGCCCTTCACCAGACAGGGATGTAATTCTGGGTACAGTTAGAAGGCTGCTGCTTGATGACCTGACAGGCCTGATGGGGTTGTGATCACTGAGCAAGTCAGAGATATACTGAGGAGCTAAACCAATTAGTGCTTTATAGACTGGTAGCAGGATTTTAAAAAGGATTCTGTATTGAAATCATGTGACAATTTCACGAATTGTCGTGAGACCTGGTTGTGTGCTGGGAGCCAATGAAGTGATTTGAGTACAGGTGTAAAGTCTTCAAATGTACATGGACTCTGGCTGCTGCATTTTGAACAAGTTGGAGGCACTGATTGTTTGGGTAGTCCTGCAAAATGACCATTACAGTAGTTTAACCTGCTGGAGAGGAATCCATGCACCAGTTTCTCAATGTCAGTTTGAGAAATGAATGCTCTAAGTGTTGATATATTGTTTAAGTGATAAAATACGGTTTTAGTGATATTGGTGATGTGATTTTCAAAGTTAAGATCAGTATAACAAAATCTGACAAGATTTCTGACTTGCTCACTGTAGAAACACAGAACACAGAAACCTTGAATCCAGGTGTGAATAAATCTTTTGTTTATGATTTTTACAACAACGAGAATATCAGTCATGTCTGTATTTAGTTAGTTTAATTTTATTTCTGTGTCATGCCAAACATTTGGCCCATCCAACATGGGATTACAAGACACCACAAACTTATTTAGCAAACGTCTTCTGGTCGCATTAACAAATAATTTGGAGAAGTGGATTAATGCAAGTACACACGCACACATACACACACAATATACAAACAACAAATCCTCACCTGCAGATACACCTACATATCAGTAAAGACCTTTGCCCTCTTCTCCCATGCTTTCTCAAGATAATTAGCTAATTTATATTTCACATGTGAACATGATAGATGCATCATCCATATTTACCAAAATCAATCTCTGCTTTTATCTCACTAAACAAAAAATCGCGCTGTTCACAATAAAAAAGGACTGTAGAAAACAAACTGGAACTCATTTTTTATATCATTCAAACAACACATTGGACAGATCATTTTGTTCCTCTTCTACATTAAAATATCATCTTCTTTCAACAGTCAAAGATAATACGGCAGATCTCACTTGAGCACAAAGAGAAATTTGCCTTTTTATCATCACAAAAATATGCAATTTTGGCTTAGCCCATATATTGTCAGCCCACTGCTTTTTGTCTTTTGAAAACAGATTATTTAAACAAACCAATAACCAGATTTTTACTATTAAGAAACCACTCACCAAACCCGTGGTTACAAAACAATTTGCATATATCTTTAGACCAAGGACCGAAAATGTGTTTATCCCAGAGAAGTATTTTCTTTGTCAAGCTATTTGCATTTAGCTGTAAAAGTTTTTGGACTTCGAGCATTTAATATGGTTAATACAGTTTACTAGTGTGTCAACAGAGCTAAGATTGTCAGAGAAAAGTGAAATGTAAAACTGTGTGTCATCGGCATATGACTGGTAGGATATTTTGTGTTTCTTAACAGTAATACCAAGCAGGAGCATGTACAGATTGAAGGAGGTTTAATAAGAACTGCAAAGACTGCTACACTTAACTCAACTTCTACTTTAACTTTATTACTGTCATTCCATATGTACAAAGTGCATACAGAACGAAATTGCGTTGCATACAGCTTATAAAACATTGCAATAACATTCCAGGTGAGATGGAACACATCTCCGGATCACTACACAAAAGGCTATACAGAAGTGCAACAATGATCAAAGTGCAAAACAGGCATAACGTGCAGCCAATTACAGATGTTACTGTTTAATTTATTATGATTTATCACAAAACTGTAAGCAAGGAGATACAGTCAAGGAGTACCATGGCATAGAATTGTTTTAAACAATCATAACAGCAATCTCTATTATCTGTGGGATTCCTGAGAGGGAGTCGCTGCTAAGAAGTGACTAACTGGGACTGACCTGATGTAATGTTCAGCTTACTGGTTACAGCCAAGGCAGAGGAAGATGGTTCCTTATGTAAAAGCCAGCAGAGATATGAGCGCGAAAATCCTCTCACGACAGGCTTCACGTGGGATTCATGAAACTGTATCAGACCGATCAGAGCATGAAAATGGTTGTACATTGATACATGCAGTGGCTGGAAACGATCGTAATTTAAATATCATGCCCCGATATATTCTCGGTTTTACTATTTACAACATGGCCAGACGTAATCCGGCTAACAACAGCACTTTTCAGAGGTGGAGATTGAAACCCTGACATCTCAGTTTAATTTAGAGTAACATGTGTCCTTTTTGGCAGCCTAAAAAACTGGTATAGGCTGTAGGAAGAATACGGAATAGAAAGAGATCACTGATGCAGTCAACAGTATTGCCATATTAAATTGTAATATGTAATTTATTCATCTTTGACGTATGTATGCTATACTCCTAATAGTAATCCATCCAGCCATTACACCCTAAATCTTGTTCTTTCGGTCATGACCCAGTCTTCATAACCATAGGTGAGGGTAGGAACAAAAACTCCTTCACTTAGGGTAAGGACTCATTCCCTACCTGAAGAAGCCACTCCATTGGTTTCCTGCTGAGAACCGTGGCCTCAGATTTAGGGTGCTAATACTCATCTCTGATGCTTCACACTCGGCTGCGAACCGATCCAGTGAGTGCTGAAGGTCACATACCGATGATGCCATCAGGACCACATCATCCACAAAAAGCAGCGAGGGGATCCCCAACCCACTGAACTGCAGCCCCTCCCAACGACCAAACTTTGATATCCCTTGTGGCCACTTGTGTGCCAAACATTACAATGTACCTTTTGAAAGTGAATACTATCCTGCATCTCTGGGCATTGGGTCATCTGGCTCCGTCATTACATTTAAGGCACCCTGTTTTCCTGCACGATGTTGTGCAGAACCCCACAGGCTAAAACAATGTTGCAGACTTTTCTGGCATGTAAAGTAGGGCCCCCCCCACACCGTGGCCTGTGTGTGTAGGCTACATGTGCACTGTTGCTCGCCTCATACAGTTCTTCTAAAAGAGCCAGATCTGCCATTGTTGATAAGTGATAAACTGATGACTTCTCCTTCCCCTGACTTGCTGTAGCGCAAGTCTACACTGACTCGAAAACTCGTGTACACAAGGTTGGACCGGACATGAGATTTTTTTTGCAGCCTACGTTCACTTTCAACTTGATAAATGCTAAACTTTGCATAGAAATCGGCGAACGCCCGTCCTACGCATGTTTTTGATTGTACGCACTGTTCATAAATGAGGGCCAAAGACCTGCAACTAAACAAAAAAAGGCACCAGATTCAGAAAACAAGTGTGGAAAAATAAACTGAAGAGGGGACATTAGTAGGGGGAGGGATAGGGATAAATGGTGATGGTTGTGGTGAGAGTTGGAGAAAAAGATCTGTATAGATGAGCACAATATACTTATGCAGTTTTGACTGTAAAAATTAAGTATGCTGGACTTTGTGGTTTGTTATACTCAAAG
>NC_048416.1:24711754-24717525 GCF_013103735.1 Etheostoma cragini
GAGACTGGCATACAAAAGTATGCAGTTAAATAAACATTAATGTAACAGTAGAATGATTGTAATTCACCTGCTAAGAAATATCTTATAGCCTAATTCTCCAAACACTGGCTGATTATTAAAAAATAAAAATTGTATTGACACATGCTGTCGCCGGCCCTCAAATTATGAGGGGCCGTATAAGACATTATCTTTTCATGTTCTCTCACATATATACATTCTCCTTTTACATAAACATATTTTCACTCTCACATACATATATTTTCCTTTCACATGCATATATGTTCACACACACACACACACACCCACACACACACACAGACAGACACTCTTCTGCTCTCATCGGTTGTGTATCAGAGAATGAAACGATGACACTATAAGGCTATCACACAATGACTCTAAGTGTGTGACATCATAAAACGAGTTATTGTGGCCACAGCAGCTCATGCAGTTATCGCGAATTGTCACTTCTTCAAAGTTAGCTGCCGCTGCCAAAAATTTAGCTTGCCTGCTAGCTGTTTTTATCCTGGAGGAGACTCGTTAACTAGCGGCAGCGGCTACAGGCTACTATAACAAACCAAATGTGCATTCATGCATTCTCATTAACTTCCGCTTAAAACAAATGTAAATCACTTATGTTTTTATATGTGGTACTGGTTCTTGTGTTAGAAGACCACCACAAGAATCATTTTGTGAGTGACAGCAGTTTCTTGTTATCCTTTCGTTAACTACAACCTGAGCCGTGCCTTTATGTATGTCTTGTTCAGGGGAAACCAGCCAAGGAAGCAGTATCATGACAAGACAAAAGTTATAGGTAAACAATATTAACATGCAAAATACTATCTAATTTACATTAATGATCAGTGCAAAGTGAAAATGCAGTAAAAAAATAAAATACCTCCAAAGGCAGTCCAAGACTAAGGCACTCCTGTAGCAGACCTAGCCACCCCTAAACACAGTTGTGAAACAAAGCATAGATAGATCTTTGCACTGAATCTGCCTTTATTTCAGTTACTTGTGCCCTTGAAAGAAAACTATCTCTGAATGATGTCAAATGCTTAAAACCTGTTTTGAAATTTAAAATCTCAAAATAATTCTACGAAATAACATTTTGCAACCGAGCACCTGAGCTGCTGTGTTACGAGCGTGCAGGGAGGACAGCTGGACCACCCCAACTGCCTTCAAACACCGCTCCAGTCTGGCTCTTAAAGGTACCATGGCGTGAAAATTTAACTTTATGAGTTTTTTTAACATTAATATGAGTTCCTCCAGCCTGACTTTGGTCCCCCAGTGAATAGAAATGGCAATAGGTGTAAATCGAGCCCTGGGTATCCTGGTCTACCTTTGAAAAAATGAAAGCTCAGATGGGCCGACTGGAATCTTGCTCCTTATGAGGTCATAAGGGGCAAGGTTACCTCGCCTTTCTCTGCTTTGCCCGCCCAGAGAATTTGGCCCACCCATGAGAAAGAGACACCGTGGCTTTGAAACAAAAAGCTACAGACTCAGAAATGGCAAATACTAAGGAATGCTCGTTGTGGGAATGGCTCTAGTGGCTGTAATTCTGCACCAAGGCTGAATTTTTGGAAAGAGACTTCAGATACAGCGTTGGGGGACCACTAAGGCCTATACAAAAGCACCGTGTCATGGGACCTTTAAAAATTGTATTTATTCAACACTGAAGCAATACAATACCCCCCCCCAACTCTTTTTTTTCTCCAGCAGTTTAAATTTGATCCTTGACACAAAATAGGAGCAGCTTTAAATACATGCGTGGATTTAATTTAAATTAGGACTATTGTAGCGTGATTTTCAGTTTTGTATGAATAGCAGAAGAGCATTCATTGTGTTTGGTTTCTGGAATATTCTCTCTGCCTCACATCAGGTAGCAGAGAGATGAGCTCTGTGTGTGTGTGTGTGTGTGTGTGTGTGTGTGTGTGTGTGTGTGTGTGTGTGTGTTTATGTATGTGTGCTTTGTATGCATGTGTATTTGTGTGTAGGTGTGTCCATGTGGGTGCATGCGTGCATGCGTGCGTGCGTGCGTGCAGGCGCATGTGTGCGAGGCTGCTGCCATGCCTACGAGATGGGGGATGGTAGCAGCACAGCCAGCTATTTTTCTTTCTTTCTCTGCTGAACATCAAGTTTGGTCTCCCATCAGCCTTGTCTTTCACAGAAAATGGTTGTTGGTTAAGATGTGGTGTAAACGTCTATTGGTAAACCAGCACAACACGTGATTATTGATTAAGTGGGGAACAGATGTGTAATGATTCATGAAAACATAATACATGATGATTGAGCAAAGGATGGTGGATTAAATGATCTATTGAGGCAAGTAGCCTAGAAACAGGTGTTAATTAAGTAACTACTGCATTTATACAAATCTCAAGGTAAACAGGTCCCAAGTGTTTCTTGACAAAAAAATTGTCAAATTTACTAAATTGATTTTAATTGACAAATGTGTTGATTGGCTCATAAATAAAATACACAGATGTTTCATTCTTAAAAAGTAGAATGTGTCATGACTGAGTAAAATAATCAGGTTTTTATTGGCCACGATGATTGACACTAATTGCCTGTTTCACCTCTTCTTGCTGTACTTGGGTGTTCTGAGTCGTTAACAGTGATTTTCTCAAACTACATGCTTGCAAAATATAGTGAAGTAGGTGAATTTGCCTTTCAGCTTCAACTTTTTAGGTTTAATTTAGCTAAAAATGGGTTGTTTTTATGTGTTTGTTTGTTTTTCGGTAAGTTAGACAGATACCAGATGGTGGTTGGTTTTTATGACAGAACAGAAGATTATAAAATGGTGCAGATAACAAACCTGTGAACACTATTATGATGCCAATAACAAAAAGAAAGTATTTTTTTATTTTTTTTATTAGTATTCTGACTTTAATCTAATTAACTGCTGACACTGTTGAAATAAAACATGAAAACAGCAACACTGTCATTGTTAATAACCATCTCTGTGCACGTTTCTGTGTAATTCCATCTACATCAGAGTTGATTCAACACTTTTAGATTTTGTTTTTAACAGCGTCCAAGCCACTTCCGCTCTATACATGCATAATCAACACTCTTTTTGATTGAAAAATTGTAACTGAACAATCAACTCTTGTGAAAACTAGGAGATTTGTTGTATGGAAGGGGAACAATGGGAGCGGTATTCCTTATTTTCTGGGGCAAAGTTTTGCACCTAAAGTGTTGTGATGCCATACCACAGTTCAGGCAAGCTAATGAGCTGGTTGGTCCATCCCAAATCGAAATTGAACCTGAAATCCCTTCAGCAAATGTTTGCCACATTGTGGTGCAAAACCCACAAACACTGGAGCCCTGAGTGTCCAAACAGACCAACTCCACACAGAGTTGGGCCCATTTACTTTTTATTTTTTGCTGCTCTTTCTCATGCTCATAAAATCATTTTCCTGACTTTAACTCTTGCAGGATGGGTAATAAGGATCATGCTGTGTGCACATTGGCAGCCATTGGGGCTAACCTCTGCAAAAACTCCCACTGTCTGAGGAATGTTGGCCACCATTCACGCTAACATCTCGCTCACGCACCGACTGCAGGAGACAACCAAGGGGCATTTTGTCAGCACTTGGCAGTTGCCGCAGCTTCCTAACTAAGAAAACCTATCCAAAACATCTGCAGCAGAATGAGCAGAGAGAAGAGAGGGGAAGGAGGTTGATGGGGGAGGAGGGGTGGATGGTTAGAGGAATGGGGGGATGTGGTGGAGGTGGAGGTGGGGGGGGGCAGAGATGTGGGGGCGGCAGGCAGCAGAAGTACGTCTGCGCTGCAAATCTGACGAGGACTTTTGAAAGGCTAAATCCCAAAGAGAGCGCTGCTGCCTCGGCTTGCTGCACTACAAACAGCCAGAGCTGAGACAGGCTGGGCTTTTCACTGGAGGTGCTTTATGAGAGAGAAGAAAAAAATAATTATATTGATAACCTCTGTATGCTATACCTGACAAATGTTGCAGATGGAAAATATTTACAATGCAAAAAGTGCAGGAATATTTTATATTTTAAGTGTCAGTGTTATTATTTGAAACATTTTCATGGTGTAAATGCTGCCTTGGCTTCAGGATTTCATGGAGGGGTGCTCATGGAAGTGTGTGTGTGTGTGTGTGTGTGTGTCTACATTTTTTTTGCTCTTCCATTTCCACAATTTTTTCCACCTCTGTCATGGTGTATTTGGGGGTGGAAAATAACATTTTGTTTGAAAAAAATCTCATTTACAATTAGGTTGTGTGTTTACACATTACACCTCACATAACTTCCTGTTTGGATGTTATTTTTCTGGATTATATTTCCTAGTGGAGGCAAGCGGGGGGAGAGAAAAGTAAAAATGTTTATGATTAGGTCCAAACCACACTGAACACAGACTATAATTGCCTCTTATTCAAAGACACCGGACAAGCCAAGCACTCCCACGTTTAGTTTGATAGCAAAGAAGCAGGACAGAGTCTTGTCTGTGAACAATTCAATCCTGCAGCGACACCGGTTTACAATCTATGTGATTGCTAATCCCATTGGAACAGTGGTGGTAATCTACACATGAAGGTGGTGGCATCTATCTGACTGGATATCCCGTTCAAACTCAGTGCACATGCCACAACCACGGAAAATGAGATTGGGTCTTATCCATTCCTTTGCTGAGCTTAATCTCATCAACAAGAGGAAAACGTCATAATCCCTAACGCTGAGCTCACACACCTTCCATAACTGTGATTATATATGTTGAATTTGGAAAACACATCACTGAAATATATTTCTCCGTTCTGCCTGTATGTTGTGTACATGTGTAGACTCAATGCAGTGAGCATTGTTTTCCAGAGTAAATACAACCCTGCTTGAGGCATGAATCATACTCAACATTGCTGGGCAACATGATTCATCAGACCTCCATCATTTTGTCCTGAAACTACACAGACTCTAAAACCAATTGGGTCACATTTAGAGACATTTTGAATTGCAAAAAAACATGTTATTTACAACAACAACAAAAATGAAGGGTTAAAGGTCACTTAGAGAAGACATTTAGTTCTGCTGCGCTATTATGTTTGCTTATTCTTCAAATTTCCCCCCACTCTCTTCCTTTACGGTGAAACTTGTTTGCAGCCACTATCCTTCATTTACTTGAAACATGAAATTCTTCTGCTCGCTGAAAGGTTGATTACAGCAGCAGCAGACTCCCAGTGTTCAATCTCCATCGCCTGCAGACTATAACATGTAGCCCAGGGACACCGATAGATGGAGCTGTGGGTTTGAGGAGGAATGAAAGAAGAGGAGGAGGGGGTGGGTGTGTGTGTGTGTGTGGGGGGGGGGGGGGGGGGGGGGGGACTTTTTTGAAGACTTGAAGACTTGAAGTTGAGACAGAAGTGTGGAAAAGCCACTGTTCCTAAATCTACGGGGCAACTCATTAGCGACACTGTACCCACTGATGTCTCTGTGTGTGTTTACATTTGCTGGAGTATAATGGAGGCTTTTGTGCAACACAGACTATCACCGCGGGTCCCTAAAGACTATGTGGTCATTAAGTTAATGATGACTTCTTGATGATTCAGGAGTAAAATAAGTGATTTTCTAAGGTAGTGGTCACTTTACTTAAAAGGATGGGAAGACGTCTCAAGAAACACACTCTTGGGACCACTATGTTTTGATGTGTGCATGTATGTGTGTGAGGATGTTTTTGTGCTTCTTTGCAGCACGTGTTGCCATGCATTCTTGTGTGTGTGTGTGTGTGTGTGTGTGTGTGTGTGTGTGTGTGTGTGT
>NC_048416.1:24717625-24786883 GCF_013103735.1 Etheostoma cragini
GTGTGTGTGTGTGTGTGTGTGTCTGTCTGTCTGTGTCTGTGTGTCTGTGTGTCACAGGCAGAACTGGTAGAAAAATATTAACTCTTTGCTTGCTGTGCTGCAAAATTTCAGCATAAGAAAAGAACAGTGTGGATGTCTAATACGCTGCACTGTGTGTTTGTATCCTTGTTTTCAACACAAGGACATGTTGTCACCTTGTTAAAAGGTTTGCAGGTTTCACAAAAGCCTGGTTAATCACTTTATATATGTAGTTTGCCTTTTGCGGAACATGGTAGAATACAATTTTTCCAACTATGTGTGTTGCCTTCAACATTTTCCTTATTTGATGGTCAGACACTCCATTGTGGCTTCATTTCATGTCACTTTAATACGAGAATTCAAGATATTGGATATATTTTTAAACTCCACCTTTGCAGACCCAGGGTCTTTCTGCAATAGAACTAAAAGCCTCTACTTCCTGTATTAATCTATTTACACTAATTCGTCATCCCCGTGTGCAAATATTAGTTTGTAGTTCTGTGTGTCTTCCCATAATTGCTTGACATGAATATAAGACTCATTTGTCACCGGTATGAGGAAATACCATTTTTGAAAAGTGCTTTTCAATTAAATTTGTTTAACTTAAATAATGAAATAAAATATGGTGCTTCAAAGTTTTCCTTCTGTTTTTTTTTTTATTATTCTATCCAGCAGTGAAGAGGAAAGAGAGAGAGAAAAAAATCACTCACGGCAAAATGCAAATGAGCCTGGAAGCTATTACGATGCTAATGAGATTCCACCATAGAAGTTGCTGCTCCGGCATCCGGGGTATATTTCATCCACATTTGGAAAACAATCGTATGCTCAAAATAGGGGACACACTTACCAGTGTTCACAGTTTTTACTTCGTCCACAACAAGCTTGAATCTGGTCAGAGTTAGATAGGAGAAGCCTTTATGTACTTAGTTTTACTTGGCTGCAGTTAAACCAGAGCACTACAGTGGCTTATTTGCAGTCTTACCACTGCTCTATTTTTTAGCACTTCATCTGTCTTCATGTCTACATGATTGTTGTCAGTCTCCAGCAACCAATGTATTAATATCAAAATCAAACTAGTCCTCCAGCCCTGAAAATATCACAAACATTATGTCGGCGTGTGTTTCAAAAAAGTGAATAAATGAGTGTGATTGTTTACACCAGCAGCAGTTACATCAAACACAGCTGCAACTTTATATTTTCACGCTCTGCCATAAAACAGGATTCTTCTGAACAGCATGGGTGCGTTCAGGTGCAAAACCTGTGGCACGGCTGCCATGGGTTTGTAGTTGGTGCGCTAAAGGCAGGCAGGCAGGTAGGTAGGTAGGTAGGGAGATAGGGTATGTTACCATAGTAACACCAAGAGGGAACCCAGCAGAAACAGTGTGTCTATGTGTCCCGACCCATTTCCATTCTCATCCACAAGTGTTTTGTCTCCCTCACCTTGCAGTTTCACAACTAAAAGCATCACTCCTTCATCCTTGATGCATTTTTTAGCATTTAACAAATGGTGGAGGCTTGAAACATTCAGCAAACATGCACACAGGATACAACACTACAAACTCTCAAGGTACATGTGGTTTCCTATTCAGTTCAGTTCAATTCAATTTCACTCCATCCTTTGTTGTCCCTGAGTGTAACCCCCCTCCCCCCCCCAGTATGAACAGGAGTAAAACATAAATACATATGTGAAACAAAGTAGAGGATAATAAAGTCATGCATAAAGAAAATTTCTTTTTGTTAGACTGGACTGAAATAAGCACTGCTCTACAAAGAGACCACAGACTAGAGTTAAGCTCATTAATAGCCACAAAATAAAAGACCCTCTTACCATTTTTTTCCATTTAGTGGACTAAACCTTCTGCAGAAAGACATTTAAAAAGAAAAAAAAAAACAGATGTGGTGATAAAGGTTAGAACAGAAAACGAGAAAAAAGGATCATTTTGGTCAGTTCAGTAAAACAGTGTCAGTGATTAAATGTAAAACAGTGTAAAGGAGAATTCTTAAGACAGTGCAGTATTGCACTGGTTCAATTATTATACATATATTAACAGAAATATTCAACTGTGACACAGTGTTTGAGTAGTTTAGAACATGATTGATCAGGTTCAAAGGGATTTAGTTTTTTTCCTACTGATGACATACTGTAAATCTTTAAAAACAACTCACATATTCGGCTTAAGGTTAAATAATTTCCTAAAAGAGCTGGGCTATGTAGATCATAGGATATGTTATTCAAACAGGATTAATACACATTTGATGCTAAAGCTAGAATTTACTGATTTAACTGAGTCAAAGTAAACTACAGTGATGTGTGATCATGGTCATAAATTATTCATCCTCATATCTAGGCACATGTTTGGCTATGTGTAGGCACAAAAACAACATGGTTAGGTTTACTCACGTGACGCAGAACGCAACCTAGTTCCATTTATTTCTTTAAAGCTATAGTGCGTAGTTTGTATTGCCCCCCTGAGGAATTCTAAGTAATGACAACAACATTGCCTGCGCGTCCACGTGATACAAGCCTCACTCCTCCCCCATGCCGTTGCTAGTAGCCACGGAGGACACGGAGGATAAAAAAAACACGGTGGACTCTTCAGAAGAGTAAGTAATTATCTTTGCTTGAGTTACTGCGGGGGAAAGTTGCCGGACGCCACAATCTTCTGAACATAACCATACTGAGAAATACAGAGAGAGTAGTGTGGAGCTGTCTTAATTAGCTTTGTAGCAACTAATTTATTAATGGCTTGAATGTAATGGATGTTCATTAATATCACAAAGAAAAGAAAAAATTGCCGTCTAGGTTTAATTTTTAAACTGTACACGATCCCTTATCTTCTTGGTGAAAGTCCTGTGTTTGTTTGACTTACTTCTTGCTTTGCTCTTGTCATATTTACTACGGCCACTGACGGCGCCACAACTGTAAATGTAAATGTGCGTCATAATTTCTTGTTGAACAAACAACTTATAGTGATGTTTTTCAGGGGCGGAATGTCTCCAAAATAGTGTGTGTTCATGGCAATGAAGGAACATGTCTCCCATTGCAACAGTGGGGCTCATTGATGTGTTTTTAATAGACAGCATTGAAGCTCCATGGCACAGAGGGAATAAGACCTATCAGTCTTTGGCCACACAGGTAACACTTGTATGTAGGACAAGTATATTTTTTGTCTTGGTCTTTTCATGGTATTTGATCACAACAAGAAAAATGTAGGGGATTTTAATAAATATTTAATGAGTGAGTGAGTGAGTCAAATTTTAAAATCACACTGTTGACATTCGTGGTGAAGCAGTTCATCTAAATGTGTGTGATTTTAAAGGCAAGTTTTGAATGTAGCAGTATTGTGTTCCTGTGTGTTTCCTATAGAGAACCATCTGGGAGGAGAGCCGCGGTAGGCTGAAAAATAAAATCTGTCTGTTCACAGAGAAACACTCTGCTGCCCAACCTCACATGTAGGTCCTGTTTACGATCATCTGCTCAATACAACCAAGTTCACATTGAAATCGGTTAAATGAGCTGTTCACTTCAGTATACTGTATTGCAGCCACACTTGAGTAGTAAGCGCTTTAGGCGAGCAACCAAATCCTGTTAGAAATGTCAATTGAAAAGGTCTTGAGATATTAAAAATGTAGTTTTTAATTAAAGGTTTATTAATAGATTTTTCAAACTTTTTTTTTAATTACCCAACCGGTTGCCTGAGGCATTTGGATTACAAGTTTTATCTCACTCGATTCAGACTGCCTCTCCCCATTCAGCCATTTTGGATTAAAAGTCAGACTTCATAAATGCTGCTCATTAATTCTCAGTGCGGGCAGTTAATGTGAGATTTGGTTGCAATGTTACGGCTGGTCTGAGTGTCTGTTTATTTTTAGATTCTTGTGGCTACTTTGCAGCCCAGGCCTAATCTGTCACGGAGGAGAACATGGAGGAAATCTTAATCGCTATGCCAAAAAACATTTTCAATGCACTCTGGTGTGTCTGGTTTGGAAATTCAACATGTTAGTGACACATGATGTCACATTAAATTATGTTATTGACACGTGCTGCATGGAAAATGTAGTAAAAACACTGAACCAGTGTGTTCAGAACCAGATATTTTCTGAGCCTAGACTAATGAATGCATTCAAAATGTGTTCATGTTCATTTAAAAACAAGCATACAAGCAGTCAAATTAAAGTCAGATTTAGAATTTAGATTTGATGACGCATGAACATTGCTGGATTTATTGCTCATTGAAAATATATGTGTATATTCTTGCTCTTCCCAAAGATCACCTGTCAATCAAACTGCGTGGAAACGACTTTGATTTTCTGAGTTTATGTAGGTGGCGTTACTTGCTACTCTGTGTGGTCAGACGTAGTGGCTGACTGATCTTGCTAACAACAAGGTACATTGTCTGAAACGGCTGGTGGAAATGGTGGAACACTTATTGAGCAAGAAGGGCTTTATTTTCTGGAAAGACCTTCTGTTCTTAACGGTGAGTGACAAGAAGCAGTGGATTATCAAAAGATTCACTGCATGTCATTTGCTTTTGTTAATTTCATTAACTTCAAATTAGTTTGGAAGTTCTTTAACACTGAAGTACAATATGAACTCAGGTTGGTCCTGCTTTATCATCTTAAATTGTGCAGCCTTTGTCAAAAGCAAATGTTTAATGGGTGACAGAGTACACGCTGCACACAGGGTGGCAGGTGGGTGGTTGTAGCGGCCCAATTGCAAATTTTGACTCCAGGGCCTCTTAACGGGTTAATCTGACAATCAACAATATTTAAAAAATATATGTATACAGTATATATAATATTCACATGAAAATGCTGTGTTTTATTATTCACATTTTTTTAATGTTTAAATGTTTAAATCTTATGCGAAGTGGCTTCACAGTAAAAACAATCCATTATCGACCAATCACTATGCACATGTTACTGAATTACGTGAAAAATATGATACATGTTTTGGCTTGTTGAAATTCAGACTGACATTGTGGATTGCTGACTGCCCACTGCCGCAGACGAAGCGGTAAGTATTTCCCCTCTAGCTTCCTCTGACCAAAAATGATGTCACTTGGTGCATAAGTAGCCAGTTCCTGAGATTCAGTCGTTAGTCGCAGGCAACGCAATCAACACAATTTTTGATATCATGCTACACATGAAATGGACTGTTTACAAGTACAGCCTTGTCAGCTGTCTTGCCCAGCATGCTCTCATCATCACTTACTGTGAATCTTTACCTTTACCTCTCACAGTTTATGGCTCAGGAGGAAGTACAATTAACCTTTTTGAAGATCTACCTTCAGATCTAGCCACGGTCAGTAAACATTTTCAATTTCCAACGCAAAACGTGCAGATTTTAAATGTTACCTTTTTTTCACTTTTTTATAAGACAAACTTCCAGGAAACATTTTTTCCAATATAGAAATCAACTAAAGTTATTAATTTCAATTGCTGCCCTGATGGCGTAGTCGTAGTTAATATTGTTAACACTGAAGATATGTGACCCTAAGCTGTGATGGACTCTCACCTTTTTATTCAGGATTTAACTGGCAAAACATGACCAAAAGCAATATGTGTGATAAATATGGCAACACATTTTCATAAATATCAAATCGCTCTGATATGCTGCAGACAGTGTTCATATTTAGTCAATTTATTAAGCCCATATATTCAGATCAGGCATTGTAACTGTTCTGCAATGTACTTTACTAAAGGGATCAATCAGTTTAATTTTATTATCACCACTGAAATTCCGAAACTATGATGTCAATTAATGAATATTAAGTCATCAGACTTATAGTATGAGTGCATGTAAACTTAAACAATGCACACAAAAAAGCACACACACATACACATGCACACGGAGATCTTACTTGAACTTTGCAAGAGTGCAAAACTGAGTGTAGGTCTTGAGGGAACAGGAAACGACTTCCCTCCTCCCCCTTCAATTCTGCCCCCCTCCCCTGTTCCTCCCCCTGTTCCTCCCCCTCCCCCTCCTCCACTCCTCTCCTCCCTCCTCCCTCCTCCAGCACCACGCTATAGCAGCGAACTAGGCAGGCCAACTTGCAGAGTGCAGCTCAGCCTCTACAGCGGCTGCTTCCTACTGGGGGTCTTCGGAGAGCATCGCACTCCAATGTGCGCTGGATGTTGAAATTGCGCCGCGCGCCTCGCCAGGAGCCACCATGTCCAACTCAACCCACGACCCGTTCTACTCGTCTCCGTTCGGACCCTTCTACAGGAGACACTCGCCCTACATGGTCCAGCCCGAGTATCGGATCTACGAGATGAACAAGCGACTGCAGGCGCGCACAGAGGTGAGCCGACCGGGGACAACTGCTGCACGGTCCAGTTTAGGTTGCGGTACCGGTGAAAGGGTAACGGTCTGTGGAGGTCCGGAGCGGGGAGGAGGGAAGGGATGTTGGGGCTGGAGAGAGAGAGAGAGAGAAAGAGAGAGAGGAAAGGGTCTATAAAGATATAAAGGTCTGTCAGTCCAGTGGTGTGGATGTGATGCCAAAGTGCCAAACATTCCTGAGGTGAAAGTAAACGGTGGTGTACGCTGCAAGAAATGTCCTCATCTGAAGTCATCTGTTTTAGATGAAAACGAATATGTTGGAAACGATATGTAGAAGATATGCTTTCACGTGGCCAATTAAGTTTTTTTTTAATTCATAATTTAAGTGTCACATAGTCTGATAGTGAGTTGAGTAAAACACCTGAAGTAAGCTAGACTAGGAAATCAAAATCAGGTGAAACTGGATTGCAAATATTTGAATTTTAAAGATTTTAATCAAGATTTCAAGACTCATTAGCCTACTTCACTAAGATTCAGAATAACACTTGTTTTTGCAGTGTGTGATATTAATACACAAAGTTATACATAAACATAAGTGAGGATGTCAGAAAGAATATTCAAGTCCAACCCAGCTGCATAAACCGAGGCAAAGTAGCCTTTTAACTTGCTTTTAATTTATTTGCATATATTGCCTTTTTTTTATACATATTTGCATATTATGTTTAGGCGGTTAAAAACTGCAACAGCTCTAGACCAGCATGAATGTAGAGAGTTTGCCCGCTGTGGTGAAGTGTTTGTGGGGTCACTGCAAAAACATTTACACTATGCTACGATTCATGAATCATCACTGTGTCTGATGATGAAGTTTTCTCAATGAAAGTGAACCTGATTGCAAAGTAAGATGATCATGATATAACTGCATGAGGGTGAAATAATCTCACGTTAGCAAGCGTGGCGTACAGTGTCATTCAGACTAAACCTTTAGTGATCCCACTGTGAATTATATGGCAAGCATCTGTCTTCAGCATCTGTTCTCTGATCTCACATGTGCAAATCTGCAGATAAGAAGTTCATCCAACATGTCAAGTTCTCCTCAAGAGGCGTCTTTAAGAGAATAGAAGGCAGCAAAATGAAATAAAAAAAACACCTTTTAGCATCCTAAATGTTCACTTTTTAAACTATAAGTGTTAGAGCTGCAACTAAGGATTATTTTCATTATGCATTAATCTACCAAGTGTTTCTCATTTGATTAATCATTTGGTCTATAGAATGCCAGTAAAATGCCAATCACAAGTGCCCAGAGCCCATGGTGACCTCTAAAAATGTCTTGATTTGTTTGACCTGCAGTTCAAAACAAAAGGGTTCTGACTTTACTATCACAGAAGAATAAGAAAACCAGAAAATATTCACAATTGAGAAGCCAGAATCATCGATTTTATGCAATCTTTACTTACTTTAAAATTAATCATTTTTTTAAATAGGTGCAAATGAATTCTCTATCAATCGGCTTATTGATTGATGGACAAGCGTTTTTTTTTTTTATATAATTTTTTTTTATAATGTGAGTTCTAGTGGCTGCCGACATCTTTCAGCTGGAATTTTATTTCCACTAATACATAAAAAAATGGAGATGTTTTGGATAAATATATCACAATGAAACGATTTGATGTGAAATTGTGGTAGTCATTTTGGAAATCTGGTTTTAGAGCCAGGCTCCAGCTGAGTTACTGCAGCAGCTCACAGAATGATGCTGACTTTCCTAAAGAGGAACTTGCAACTTTAAGCAGACCAAGGCAATGTTGCTGAGATGCCACAGCCCAGTCTGATGCATTATTCATACGGAGTGGTCTAAGCCCCAGTGGACCTCAACCCTCAACTCCCGTACCACATTTACCCAGACAAAAAGTGCAATTACCATGCACACAAGCACAAACACACACGCACACATACACACACACACACACACACACACACACACATACACACACACACACACACCCACACTCTCACTCACTCATAGACATGACAGGACACCGGTGCCTGAGTGTTAACGTACCACCAGACATGTACACATAGATGAGTTCCATGCTGTGAGCACACAAACACGTTATGCCTACACACATCAGTTTAAACCATTACCTTCATCTCCTCAGACTAAATTATATAATTGCATAATAATATAATTAGTTTTTGTTTCCGCTGGTGTTCGTATCATCTTTATGCTCCTTCTCATCATTTTTCTTTCTTTCTTCAGCGACAGGAATGTATTATACATCTTCTCTTTAGCAATGTGGTTATTTTTTGAATTTAAAAAGCAGGTTGTTAATGTAATGAGGAAGAGGTAGTGTCCTTTAGCGGAAAGAAATAGATGTATTGAGTTTTTGCAATTTGTTTGCATCCAGATGTGGGAGACAGCTCTCAGTTCAAGCTTTTAACGAAATTATATAGTAATTATCCTTATGAATGAAAGGCAGTAGCCATCAATTTACACAAACCTATTGCGTGTGAAAAACATATTTGAGGAGAGGGTAATTGTAATAGAAATCTGCCTTTACAGAGCTCCACTTGTGATTCGTATTTGTCTCTTTCACTCTTACTGAAACCGAGATATAAATTGTTTAAAGATATTGTGTATGCTTCATGAAACGTATCCTGTTTACTTCCTGTAAAGCGGACGTTAGCTGCTGGTCCATTAATGATGATGCGTGCCTGAAGGGGTCATTCTGTTGCTTCTTTTTATCACTGAGCTGCTGCTTTAACATTCAGCTCGCATTTGGAAACAAGACCATGTCAGCATCAGCACAGGGTCAGGACAACGTTGTAACAAAACAGGAAGTTTGGGATGTTTCTTGCACGAAAAAAAGAAAATCTGGATTCCATTAGAAGAAAGTAGCTGAATTGTCCTGGTGGATGGTTTCTTGAATATTTCATCAAGGTTCTGCTGCTAGCAGCTGTTGCACATCTATATCCTTCTGTGTTTGATATATAAACTGCTGGCAGTGAACTGATCTGTCATGGAAGTATCAGCTTGATTAACTCAACCTTACAATCTTAATGCTTGTGTTTTGTTGAAATTGGCTTCGCTTCCTCATTGTTCACTGCTGTTTAAATTGAATCTAAAATGTAATTAATTAATTAATTTAATTTAACTAAATTAAAGCTGTTCTCTTTTTTTCTGATCTTATTTAACCCCAGTATGTAGAAAAGTATTAAAGTGGTAAATAAATTAACATAACATATTATATTTTATATTAGTATAAGCTATATGTGAACACATTTATTATTCTCTAAACGTCCTTCACGGACACCTATGTTATCCTGCATAGTAATGTTGTGCATGTTTTTGGCCAATTAGACTCCCTGTTAGACCTCTGGTGAACAAACTGTTTTAAAAGCTTAGAAGCAAAGAACAAATAGACCTATTTGAGATCTGGGATGATATTACTACCTACACCAACAACAATGACAAATCCATTGCATTTAACAATGATTTACAGCTGACACAGCAATACCACTTTGTTTCTGTTCATGTCAATGATTTGAAATCATGTTCATAGGCAATTCTCTCAAAAATGGAAAAAGGCATGACGTATTCAAGGTGATAAAATAACATCAAGTACGTTTTTTGGGGATGTTAAAGACTGAACGGAAATCCTTTTAGATATGTAATTATGTGCAGAGGCTTTTTTTATTTTTTCAATGACCTACATACAGTAGGACAGGACGTATATTAAACAAATTCAAAGAACATATGATAGTGAATTTGTCTGTTGGATTTTAGTGTGAAGAGACATATTAAATCCTCTCTTTGAATGGGTTTGTTGATATATTTTGTTGATCCAGTCAAAATGATTTCAAGCTTACGAATAGCGGTCTTGTCAGAATTATCACCCAAGTAAAGATGCTTAACACCGTGAAAGGACTTCCATTGTTAAGGATAAGAATGGCTCTGAGCGTACTTAACACCGGGCTTGCTGGCAGGCCGTCGAAGCAAAATGACTCACTATGGTTTGCATTTCAAACCGCTCTGGGTAGTTTTTAAACTGACTAAGCCTCAGTCTGACACTACCTTTTCCAAAAGTGTTGAAGGAGTCGACTGAAATCACTCTTCTGTTAGAAATTCTACCATTTGTCTTATTCATGAGTGTGCTTTTGAATTTGCTTGGCTGGTGGTGCAACTGCTGCTCGCACTGGCAGGCGCAGGACTCAAGGACTTGACACTTGGAGGAGACTTTCTTACCCCCAGAGGAAGCTATAGTCTGTATGAGTATAAGTGACATCTTTAGCAGAGGCTTTGTGAATCATCTGGGAGTAAAATACCAAGTTGTTATTATGCAATTAGACAGAGACATGTTATTTTGATTCTTTTTGATTTAATAGCTTACAAACAGTATTGTTGCACGGACTGGAACTTTTAGTGAACAACGTTTGCAGCATCTCCTATTGAATTCTTTTAAAAGCCAAAGAAATTAACTTTACCAGAAGTCAAATCACCTTCACGAGCTCTTGTGCTTTTACAACCAGTTAAGATTCCATTTTGGTGGCGTTCAGTGCATTAGAGAGCTTGTTTTACAGTTTTTTGTAGTTTACTTTTAGGTGGACACATTCTCTCATCTAAGTCTGTCATACAACCCCCCAGAAAGAAAGCAAGTGGGCCTGTAGGTGGAGGGAGCTGCAGTGTAGTATTGAGCTGCAACTAATTATTAATTTCATTGTCCATCAATCTTTTGATTACTTTGTTGATTAAGTAATTTATCCCAAAATCGTGAAAACGTCCATTTCTGCTTCTTTGCGTCTAAGGTAAAGTCTTTAAATGTCTTGTTTTTGCAACCAACAATCCAAAACTCAAGTTTACAATCACATAAAACAGAGAAAGTCAGTGAATCCTCTATCCACATAGAGGATTCACCAGAGAATGCATTAGAGTTTTCGCTTTGAAAATTACATAATTGATTACTTGTTTTTTAAACTAGTTGACAAATTGAATAATCAACTGATACAGACATTATTTTCTTTAGTAATGATGATATTAGGGCTGCAATTAATGGATATTTTCATTAACAAATAATCTGCAGATAATTTTTTTACATGAATCCTTTAATCAATAAAAGGTCAAACAAATACTGAAAGGTCACTTTTTTCCACAATCACAATTTCCTAATGCCAGAGGTGACGTCTTTTATTCGCCTCTTTTGTTTGATAAACACTCCAAAACCCAAAGATGTTCGGTTTAATGTCCAATAAAGTTAAGAAAAGCAGCAAATATTCACAATTGAGAAGAAGTGTTTGGTATTTTTGTTAAAAAAACAACTTAAATGATTAATCGATTATCAAAACAGTTGTTGAATAGTTTTCTTTTAATCTACTAATTGGTTAATCGACTAATTGTTTCAGCTTTAATAGTGGTGACAATATGCAAAAATGACAATATCTCCCTTGGAGTTTGGGCTTGGATCTTTAACACTGATGATGTTTTAGGATTTAACGCTTTCAAATCCTAAAGATACATAGAATATGATATTTTGTTGTCATTTTTAGGCTAAACTCTCCCTTCAAAACATGCTGAATGACTGTTTTCTGTAACAACCTTTTCCCCTGCCTTGCACTCAGAAGCTCACATGAAAGTAAAAAGGAATAAAAACCAACACAAGTACTATGTGCCTGCCTGGGATCAGCGCTCACCTTTGAACTGATAACTGTGCTGCAGCTTAAACAGTCCTGCTCCTGTGATGACTCAGGGTCTGTGTCTATCCCAACCTTATTACCTGCTCCATTCATACTTATTACCTGCCTGGCTGTATTTCTTCACCGGGTTGACTGCTATCCCATTACCTTCATTTTACACAAAGTGAACCCGCGGTGACCTGGCAATCTAAACAGGCTTTGATGTGGATTTGATGCTATGCACACGGCATGACCACATTGTTTCTGTGCTGTCGCTCTGGGGCCAATGGCCTCGCGTACGGAGGCAGCTGCAATGATTTGTGGGGGAATTTGACACTTAAGCGTATGCAAATGAGGCAGCGGATTAACATTCAGAGGAGGAGCTTGGTCGACCTCAGCCAGTGTAAGGCCATTAGCATAGAAGACATTAATATTCAGCAGAAGAGAGCGGGGACACAGAATAACACTGTAAGTAAAACTACATCACAGAGGGTGAAACAGAAGGAAAACAAAAGCATTTTTAATGGAGGCGCCTTAATAACACCCACAGGGCTGTATTCAGAAAGCTCTCTTCTGCTGCTGCTGACAGTAGGTTTAATGGTCACACTCTTCCTCAGTGGATAGACATCCAATCAGTAACAGTGATTGGCAGGCCATTCATTGGATTTTTGTGACTAGTGCACATAGTTAGTCTCATTCTCATTATTCAAATGGCCCCACATACCCTGACTCATTGGCTCAACTGTGGAACTGGAGGAACTGGAGTGTTCATTATGGCAAAATCCCTTGTTCCTGTCAGGGGAAAAGTGGATCTGTTCCCATCAGCTCTATGTGTCAGATTGACATGAATAGGCTTATGATGTAGAGGTCAAGTTGGTACTGAGCTGTGAGGTTCACAGACAGGGATTAAAGATGAGCCACCAAGACACTGAGAACACTCAAAGGAAGTTTTACTTCATAAGACGTTAGAACTGTAAATCATGATTTTCATCATTGATTAGTCTCATCTACTGTTTGGTTTAAAAAGTCAGAAAATTGTAAAAGGTTTCTCAGAGACCACGCTGATGTCTTCAAGATGCTGTAGATCCTTTAACAGTGATATCCAAACTAGAGCTGAAAAGTTTAGTAGATTAATCGATTTGTCAATAGATACAAAAATAAATAAAATAAATTACAAGCATGCCAAACTTTTCCCAATTCCAGCTTGTCATTTTTTAAGATTTGCTGTCTATTATCCCATCAAAGCATCACAGGAGTTGTTTAAAACTCTTCTTTCAAAATGCGTGAAACTAAACTTTTACCAAACTAACAAAAAAAAGAACTTCCTAAGTTGTATAAATACTTAGCAACACATTTTTTACAGTGCATGTGTGTGAAACTGGCTGAGAGTAATTACCAGAAAGGTGTTGAACATCACGGTGCCCTTATCTGAACCATTACTGTTGGATTTATCTACCATCAGGGAAAAGAAGCCACTGCAGAGATCATTGAAAAAGCTTTTCATGTGTCATGACTGAGTTTTTTAATGATGTAAAACTGAACAAAAGCCTTTAAAAACCAATTAATCAACTATTAAAAAAAACATGTTAAATATATAGTGTATGTGTGGGTTAGGGTTAGGGCAGAGTGTCTTCTTGTATTATAGATGTGTAGATGTTAGTGTTTGTTTTCTGTTAAAAGCAGCCTCAGGGACACAGGATATTGTCACTAAGCTATGCTTGGACAGTGTTGATTTTTACAGCATCCATTCAATTATCAAATACATGTAATCAAAAATCATCATTTATACTCCCTGCCACTCATGAAAAAACTAAAACTAAAAAATAGTGTCCTAAATAAGTCTATAGCATTTGTTATTTATTCTGCCCGGACTGACTAAACAGTATTATTATTTCTTTCTCTACACACCGAATTTCTGATATGTGTTTTTATGATTCATTGATTTATTGACAATGAACAGACATCGAACAGACAGGCTTTTTTAGACCCGTAAAACGTCGCTCGGAGCTCTTGCATTAAAACCAAGAACATTTTATTTTTTCATAATACTGCTAGTCACTAAAAGGACTGAATCCCATTAGCTTCTGCTTCCTTTAGTTAACTCCTTGACTGTATCCCCCTCGCCAAATTAAAGAATAATGCTGCTAGAAGGTGAGTAGTTTTGAAAAGACGGTAAAAAGTAACCTTATCCTGTAGTCATTACTGTTAACTTAGTTGAGTACCTTTGGGCTGTTTATTAAATAATTCCTAATAAAGCTTCTCTTTTGTGTAAAATCATTGAATAAAGAGGTTTTGAGATAAATTCAGTAGGAAAACTGAATATTCTCCATTGAATAACATGCAATTTAACAGCACAGTTAAATACTATCCGGTCCTTTTCCAAGTTATGAGTCACATTAACAGATCACAGTGATAGACAACTTTATTTATTGCCAAAAGGGATAACTAGACCGATCACCCATGCACAACATGAGACGCAAGTCACACATATGAAAGACATATAGTCACAACAATAGTAACACTAACACGGACGTGTAGCTCAGGAGCCTGCAGAGCTTCCCAGTTAAAAATAACGCAGCTTTAATCAATATTTTTTATAATAACAATGTATAAAATGATAATGTAAGAGGGGTTGCTTGCAAAGATAAACCTGCATTGGCATCCAAATCTGCAGCTCCCCTCGGATTTACAGTGCTTTATAGTGAGATTTAACTGTACCGCCCATAACTTTACTGTTCTGGTTCACTGTCATAATGTAATTTTTGGCTGCAGCAGGCGTTTTTTTGTTGTTGTTTTTTTTAAACTCATAAAACAGACAAGGTGGTAAACATAGAGGAGCATTTAGCAGCTAAAGAGTGACAATAGTTCCCTCAAGAGTTGGTAGAGACCAAAAACAGAGCTAAAAGAGAGCAAATATTAGACTTACATTTATCAGGTGAACAGAAACACGACTCCAAATAAACGATATTGCTGCTCAGTAACTGCTGTTTGTGTAGGCAACTCATTTGCTAATTAGTTCACAATGTGAACTTGAAGATGATGATCTGTCAATGTTGTGTTTAACTTGTTTCCGCTGCCCCCAAGTGGCCAAACAAGGCAGTAATTGCAAGGTTAATATAATCGATCGAATAATTATAGAATTTAAAAAGCTTTTTAAGATTTTTTTACAAGAGTCACAACTCACAATATCTGTAAAGTGTAAACACAAAATGTAAATAAAGTAATAACCATTAAAGGCAAATAAACAAAGCTATTTGACCTCCTCCAATGTGTTTGTTTGATATAACACATTGGCATTGTCATTTGATTTTGTTCAATAATGTGACACTGTACATGCTCTGAGAGGATGTTCCCAAGAAAATCATACGGAAAACAAAACAAAACAAGGCCTATGGTCAAACAATGAGCGTCAGTCACATCCAGCAGGATGCTTGGACAATAGACCCACCTTTTTCCTGACTCTTTCCCATGGTTCCTTCCAGGCTGCACTGTCGCTCAGATAACAGAGGAGACAGAGGGACCTGCAGTCGGTCGATGTCCTGTTGTTCTCTCCTCCCCGATATGGTTAGAGAGTGTTACGAAACAAAGAGGTCACAGGTTGAATCTTTGCTGTAGCCGATGTGTTGAAGGGTCTTAAACTTAAACAATTACAAATTTGGTTTGGTTAGGTTGGGGTTAGGCACTGCTTTAGTCTGGCCATCACCAGACCAAGCTCAAACTTTAAAGATTGAATATTAGTCTAGGGAATCTGCTCTGTATTTTCTCTGCACAAGAGGCGTGATCAACAGGCATAGTTCAAACGACTCTGTACGCAATTGGATAGTCCTTCAATCAATCAGACCAACGATTCAGGTGACATAGCAAAGACAGTGGCAGCAACGGGTTGCTGTGCTTTGGTGGCCGCCATGTTGAATATAATCAAAAAGCTGCTTGGTTGCTTCTCTATCGTAATGGTGTTAAAACCAACAATAGTGCGCCAAGTGGATGCGTTTTGTGATTAGCACCTGCAGATTTGTAATGGAAGTAGGATAGATACATGTACAGGCTTCCAGCCTGCAGGGCAAAATGAAATCGCCGGCAGATCGGACTGGGTAAATCCAGTCTAACACATCTTAGTAAGATTTAGGCAAAAATTGTGGTTTGGCTCTAAATTACTACATTATTGAGGTTAGGGCACCTTTGTTGTTTTGGTTACAATAATAACCACTCGTTTGAGGTTAGGGATGGACTGCCGTCATTTTAAAAGAAACCAACATTGACTGGGATTGAAAATAGGAATCAAAGCTTGGTCTCCCGCGTTAAAGTTGGATGTTTTATTGACCCATCCATCATCCCCCTGAACGTAAACATGTGTTTTGGGGTGATTTACTGAAGCGACCAATGTTGTCATGTTTCTTGGGGGAACAGCCTCCTTTTAAGCACTTTATTGTTTCACTTTCCCAAGACTTGTTTTAAGTATTTTCTTATTCTGCCTTACTTAATCAAGTTTTTATCATATTTCTGGGATGCACTGTATCTCTATATCTTATTTAGATTGTTTCTAAATTAAGTAATGTGTAAACTAGTGAGGAGCATGCAACTTTTTTGTCAAGAATATTACAATTTTTAGATTATTCATGTCGTTTCATGTTCTGTATTCTGGATTTATTGTCCATTATCCTATAATTTTCCTTTGCTGTCTTCTACTATTAAATTGACTTAAAATGGGGAGGACTTCATTTCCATACAGTACCACAATAAGCTGGTCGAAGTATATTTAATTATTAATTGGTATTGATTGACCTTTTGGATGACACTAAGCTTGTAAAAAACAGAGTAACTTGTGCTGTATACTTAGCTGAAATAAATTGTAATATTTTATCATTGAGCAAAAAAAAAAAAACGGTTCAGCACTGGACACAGTGAACACGGAGGAGACATACTGTACTTCCAGTTAGTTACACAGGGAGCCAGTTTCTGCTCTGTGCTAGTTTCAGGCTGTTTCATCATATTGCTGATCAGCTGTTTTAGTGAACTATTCTGAATAAAGAGAGAATGGACTACAGAATATTACTAGGCAAGGCAGCTGTATGTACATGGCACATTTAAACCACAAGGCAATTCAAAGTGCTTTACATAAAACATTAAATAGCATTTACAATAATTACAAAAATTTATGAAAGAATATAAAAGCAGGTAAAATAGATTTGGACAGGTATAGAATACAAGAATAAAAGTTACAGTGCAGTGTAAGAAATGAACAGTAAATTGAGCACCCTCAAAAAGAAAGGGCTTCAGCCTTGATTTAAAAGAACTGAGAGTCGCAGGGGGAAGGGAAGTTCGGGGTCCCCTGTTGGAGCTGCTCCCCCCCGTGACCCGATACGAGATAAGCGGACGAAGATGGATGGATGGATGGATGGAGAGTTGCAGCAAACCTGCAGTTTTCTGGAAAAGTAAAGATACACCAGAATTTGAAGTAGAGGGAGACCTCCTCCAGCAGCTCATCCCCGATACTCTGATACTACCACACCCGAAACCACCTCGTAGCAGTGTGTATAAGGCAACGGAAGAGGAGCTATGCCAGCCGTTTGGAGATTTTTGGCTGTAAAGAAATAACTAGGCTCTTGCCCAATGCATGTTTGGACTTGACGACCATCCATTCTCAGTCGTTAATAATACTGGGTTCCAACGTCTGTTCAGTATAGGCCTACTGGAGCTGAGAGATTCCCAGCCGTCAACACATCACAGAAACCGTGTTTCCAAGCTGCTTTGTGAAAAAGCTTATCAGCAGTTGCCCGTAAACTTCACCACTGATATTTAATGTAGCGGTGTTAGCCCAATGTCTCTCATCAGCAACAATTGGCATCAGTGCATCCCTAATTATTTAGATATCATTTTTGTAACAAAAGGAAAAAACCATCAAGGCTAAAATCAGATGAGTCAAAAAAAAACATCATCAGTAAATTCAACATTATGGGATATTTTCATAATACTTTTTTCTGTACAAATAAGTTGATAAGATAAATTAAAACTGAATCTATTTGTTTGCTCATTTCCCAGTTTAAAATGCATCCAGGAGTAAACATTCAAAAAAAATAAAATTCCAATATTCAGCAGAATAATAACAAAACAAATTACTGGAATGAAAATATTAAATTACATTTTTGTACTATATCAGACGGACCCGTTCATGGGGATGCGTTGATACAGTAGATTAGCAACAGGTGAGGATGTGTTTAAAGCATAGGAGCTAACTAGTGACATTACAACAGAGCACATTCACCTAAACTGAACAATATCTGAAGATGTGATGAATTCAGCATTGATCAAAGATCTTGTTAGACGGTTGGAGGAAGTGTGCCATGTTGTTGATTGTTTATTCCAGTTTAAATTGCTCAGCAGTGGGAAATACAGGCTGGATAGGTAGAATTAGTGTTAGTGTGTCCAAGTCAGAGCCCAAATCCTCACCTTCCTTCTGGTCTTAATTTCTCATGGGGTCTGTAAATAATTTGACTTTGTCATTCATGCATTTTGTTGTGTTATTATTTTCCTCCTTATTGATATTTGTTCTCACTTAACATGGTGCCCTTATCGTGTGTCTCTGCTGGTGCATATAGACTTATTTTTGTTTCTCTTCATTGAGGAGAGGAGCTTTTTAAGATGCCTCGTTGTTTATTGAACCTGTACATGTTTCAGTTTTTTTATGCGTAAAGCTGGAACTTTGTTTTTATTATTTGTTTAGTAGATGTATAAAATATCAGATTCCATTGTGATATCTTCAAAAAGACTGTTTTGTCTGACTAACAGTCCAAAACCAAACGAAATTGAATTTACAATCATACAAAACAAAGGAAGACAGCAAATCCTCTTATTGAGTGTTTCCCAAGGTGGAGGTCACGACCACTCATGGGGGTCAAAAGATAAATCTGAGGGGTCACCAGATGATTAAAAAGTTAGGAAAAAAGATCATAACATTATTCTGATTCATAAAAGTTTCTTTCTGTATAGGAAATGTATGTTTGTTTTCTTGTGAAATCATAACATATAATATATAATTTGGTGCGATAAGCCTCAGAGAGTTATCCAATTAAACAATCTAAAAAGGTTAAAAAAAAATTAAAAAATCACATTTTGCTTTTTTGAAGAGCTCACGCATCATGAGGTTGAAGTTCATTTTCTATCTTTCTAACAGGTTGCAATGCAAAAGGTTCTGCCGTTTTGAACATAGCTTGCTGACATTCATTTTTAGGAATTAAGCTGAAGCCTTCAGCATGTCCCACTTCCGTCAGTCAGTGTGAGTGCATTGATCTAGGTCCCTTCATCAGGACAACGATTTTACTGCTGTTGTGGGGATCAATCCTGCAACCTTCTGAGTAAAAGCCAACAGTGCTCAATGTATCCTGCGGTTTTCGTAGCAGCACCTCTTCATGCATGTTACCTGGATTAAAACAGCAGACAAACAACTTATGTCTATTAACTGCGACCTTAAATCTAAAAAGATCATAACTGTAACATTCTGTACAAAATATACACCCAGACATGGTGGCCCATGGAGCTTAACCACACATGCAGGTACGGTTTCTATTAAAAGGTCCTTAGGATGACAAAGTACAAGAACCACTCCTTTAGACTACATACAACACCACGTTAATCATGTCAGACTCAGTGCACACTAATGTTTGATATCAGTGCAGGTTTATCCTCCAGGGTCTTAAGTGTTTTTATATAATGCAAACTTAACATGTTGCTGCATTTGGCTACCTTACAGCCACCAGCCAAGCATTATGCAAATGAGAACAAATGAATTCAGCAAGAGGGGGGGAGTCATTGCCCTTGAACAGCCACTGCACATTCACCTGGAATGAACTTTCTTATACAAAGGAAGTCAGTGAAGAAGTTCCCACATTTAATTGCATGTCTATCATTCACATTTTCTTTTCTTATTTAAGTGTTGGAAGTTACAAGCAGCAGTCAGAGATCACATGCTTGTGTTGCAGTATAGTAAAACACCAGCAACAGTAGCAAATCCTGACATTTAAATAGCTAAATCCAATGTTTTCATTTAACTTGTTAAATACAAAAACATTTTTAATATTCTTTCACTTGTATTTCAGTTTGAAGGCGCTTTATACATTGATTCTAATAATGTGAATAACTTTATCATGAACATTTCAGATGTCAAGGTGCTGCCACACAAATGAAGATAATCACAGTCATGCACATGAAGTGTGACTTTCCCTGAAAAAAAAATAGCTTTAATTGACGTCAATTTAAAATGTGTCATCTCTCAATGGCCTTCACCAAACAATCAAACAAAAGCTACCTTGCTAAAGATCTTTTCGAAACATCTAGAGAGTCTTTGGTTCTGTTAAGTTGTTATGCTCCCCAATAACCTGAAGCTCTTTGAATCTCTCAGCACAGTAAAACTTCCTTGGCCCAACAGTCAGCCGGGCTATATGCTATTCAGGAGCTGAATGGGGATTCAGACATTGGTAATTCTCCAAGGTCAGGCCCCAGACATGCACTCGTGGAGGCTTTTCTGCCACAAGAGGCTGGAAGCAACGGCAGAAAAGAAAATACAGACTAACTAATGCTTGCTGGGAGAAATGGTTCATGTAAAACATAGACTTTGGGGCTTTATGGACAGATAGAAAAGGTAGAGTGAGGGAAGAAAACTGTGGCCTTCTTTTATATGGTAGGTATGATTGGCAAAGCACAGAAAAGCAAGAAAAAATACTGCACACCCATGATGCGGCGACAGACCCCTAGTTAACCTGCATGCTTAGCGTGCGTTCTTTATGAGATGTGTAATAGTACCGTTGATTGGGGACTTAACAAATACTACCACTTTTAGGTTTTAGGTTTTTAGGCAAAATGAAACCTCTTTAAACTGATTTTTATTTATCTGAATATTTTTTTCACTCCGTCTAGAAACAACAACTGATAGTGGCTAAAACCATACTGTTTGAGAATATACTGATTTTTGTTGGTTTCTCCAAATACCTGAGGAAAAATGGCATTAGCACCACACAATAGAATGAAGTGTTTTAGTAAAAAAGGAAGGTACATTGTAGCCACCAAGCTAAATTGTGGCCAAGGTATTGTATATCATTTGACATGAGGGTTTTATGACAGCATTTGTTTTACTACATGTAGTTTTTTCAACGAGGATACTTGTATTTACCACTTCAAAATAATGTACGTTAAACGTGAGGACGCTGGCGTGAATATCGCCGCTTCACAATCCACAAAATTAATGTTTGTTTTTGTTTTGTAGTAAATTTAGTACCTTCAATTTTGGATTAGGTATGGGTCATTCTCAACATATTTCTATTCCCTGCTTTGACTCATCTGGACTCTGTGCTGCTGCCAGCCTGTGTAACGTATGTTACTTACTGTCGATCGACTGTCAACCTCCCAATTAGCAAATGGTTACCGCTAGCTAGTTATCTAGTGAGGATTATCCCTTCAGACCACAGTGGACTTCAGTGGACTCTCCATCCAAACTCCCAACTGGAGCTTCAACTGCCACGACTGCCAGACTCTTTTAAGTCCATTTACTCCCTGTCTCCACCGAACACTTGGTAGCTTTGAGACACCTGGTCATCTGCTACGTCGCTCCAGCTTGCATTGCTAAAATGAAATGAAAATAAAAGTAATGTCCCGTTGTTGGCTTCAGCTAAGAATAAATAGTCCGCCCCCACATGTTCAAAATAATTAGAACACATCAGAGAACTTTCCGCAACGCTTGCAACGCTCTTTGGTGGAGCTCTGCTTTGAACTTCTATTGTGACAAATGAATGGACAACTTGCGGAGTGACATGAAGATATGAATCAGAGGTACAAAAAATATTGACAGCGGTGAGCGGTCATTATGTTTACCAATATGCGACCCATGTGCCCCCCCCCCCTGCATGATTGGTTTACAAGAGCCTCATTTTCAGGTCGGAAAAGCAGGATTTCTGGAAGAATCACACTCCTGATAGAGACATATGTACAGTACAAAGGATTTCATATAGGATACACAGCACAAAGAGATTTTGTGTGTTTTTATACACATTTACACACCCTCTTTGTGTTTTCTTTTGCCACATTGTGTCATCTGCCTATCCATTCTATATGGTTGTTTCTATATGTGTGGATTTAACCCTCGGCTCTGTTGCTATTTACTGAGGATCCTCCCTATGCTGTTTCTCCAATCCTCTGGATTTCCTGTAAATCCCCAGGGTCTGGCCAGCACTGGTGATTTGTGGTTGCCTAGTGGGCAATTGACACATTGATAAATCCCCCTCAGATGGGGTGCGATCCATTTGAATCAATAGAGCCTTATCGGCTGACGGCCGTCACGGATGCAACCATGTCGGTTCACCTCTGGTTCCTCAGAGTCGGCCTGATTTGTAGCATTTGACAACAAACATCGTCACGCCACGTGGTTTGTCAGAGAGTCCAGAGGCGTAAATGAAGGCAGGACGTTGTCTGTCAGTGAGCAGCTGCAGAGAGGATGGGAGACAGACCAAGAGAGGGAGGTTGATACAAAGAGAGACAGCCAGAGACAAAACAAAAAAGGCAGATTTTTTATTTCTTTGAATATGTCTCATTTTTACAATTTTATAACCTGCTACAAATGACAGAATAAAAGTAGAGCTACTAACATTTCCTGCAATAGTCAAGGGATTGAAATTGAAGACAACATCCACTGCACCATGAGCCTTCAGTATGGCTTGTTCAGCTTCAGCCAGAGGATTCATATGGCTTGTGTCCACTGGCCTGGCTTAAGCTGTTCGCAGGCCCATCTGGCTCAGATCCAGCTTCTCCTCAGTCTTTAGATCTGAACCAAACCTTGCCAGTCCACCGGCTCAGCAAGCTACATTTTACAACTTGGCGAGACACTGCCCAAAAGCTGCCCAAAAGCTCCAGTTTGGAGGATTAAAGGTTACTGATTCTAAATAGCATCCCCTGCATATAATAGAACGGTTCTGGGCGACATTTAGTTTTAATAGCTAAAGCCACTAAATGCATATTTAATTAACAAAACAAGTGTTTTGGAGAATGGCAGTAAAACTGTCAAGTGCCATTTGTGTAATTGTTGTAAAACTAAATGCTATCCATGTTGCATGAAATGTGCTTGTTATTTTTTGTTTTTTGTTTTTTGTTCAACAGAGACTCACACTAGCCAGATCATATGGTTTGACCCTGCTGTCAACTCTGCTCTTTGAGAAATACATGCCCCATTTTGGGGTGGTTATAGGCCCTAGCCAATAGGCTGCCAAACTGAACTATATTGAGTTGAAGGGGAAAATATTTTTTAGTTAAAAGGTTAAGTTTCAGAAAAATGTTTTTAAAACAGAGTGGGAAGGAAATTAATATAATAGTAAAACTTTGTCTAATAAAGAAACCACATTTGAAGTCAATATGAGTGAAACACTGCTACATCTGAATGTGGGGGAGGGTAACTAACCCTCTTCTGTTAAACTGAATATTTGAACATGGCAGTATTCTGTAAAAGAAGAGAAGTTGGAGCTTAAGTAAAACACTTTTCAGTAAAACAGCAAGAGGAAGCTTAATGAAGAGTCTTTAAAACAGAGTGATGGGAGACCTCAGGATGACAGCACTCGGAAAATTCATCTCCAACGCTAAATCCAGGCAGTTTATGTCAAAATGGGGATCACACTCTGGCATGAAATCCTCTAACTTGATTTAGCAGCAGTGAAAGTTCAAGTTGAATACTTATATATACTGGCACCAGCAAAGAAATGTAACGAGTCAACTTCAAGTATAAAACTTCGGAATAGGTAAACCTATTCTGTGTTTTTCTTTTTCAAATGCTATGAAAACCAAAACCAACAATAAATTTATTCCATTAACAAAAATTGTCTTGTTGAGTATCCAAAGCCTGTGCCATGGGTTGCGGTGGAGGACATTCTTAAGGCTTTACTTAAGTAAAAGTAGTGAGACCACTCATGGAAATACTCCATTACAAGTTTAGGTCCTATAGTCAAAGCTGGAGCTAATTTTACCTGCTTTTGGGCAGTTTAATCTGTAACAACACATCATATTTTAGAAGCGAAGGCTATGCTTTCTATGTTAAATCTGAATTTGTAAAGTAACTAGATAACTGTAGTAGAATGAGAATTACAATATTTCCCTTTAAAATGTAGTGGATTTAAAGTATAAAGTAGCTAATGGATGAAAATAGGCTAAAACAAAAACAAGAATCCCAAAGGTATAGGATACATGGTCCTAAGTAAAGTATAGTGTAGCCTGTAATTAATTGTGTTTTGTTTAATCCTATAGCCTATACTCCCTACTTGATTAAATGTCGGCCTGCGTACTTAGTTGCCTCTAATGGCCATAGACCAAATAAATGCGTTAGTTGTTTTCCTTTTAATTTATGTTGTTATTTTCTTAAGCCAATGTTAATATTTGTCCCTTAGTTGTGGTATGAAGTGTTGTTCTTTTATTTTGAAGGTGTTATGTCGGTTTAACAGTCAACACAGCTACAACGACAAGAGTCTGGTGAAGAAAATATTGTTTTTTTGTGTCTGTAAATGTCATATTTAGTGTTTGTTTGGCACCTGGCTGAGGTTACATGGTTTGTTATTTTTTTCCCTTCATATTGGGTTTGATATTGAGTGATGTTATAATGTGATTTCATATTTGTAGTAAGTTGAAAGCGAAAGTATTCAAGCTAGCAAAAATGCTATATTAACCATAGACAGTTAAAGAAGATGTTAACTCAATGCACAGCAAGATCTGGATCCGGTTAGATAGCATTTTGGTTGGCTTTGATAGCTAGGAAAAAGTGTAACACAGAAGCTACTGCACAGTGCATAAGGTTAGCTAAATTAACGTGAAGTGGGTTAAAGATGCTATGTATAATTTACATAAGTTCTGAGTATAAGTTTTGTTGTGGATTTAAATAACGTTGTAGCTAGCTAGCAATGTTATGAGTAACATTATAGCTAGCTAACGTATCGTTAAATCCCACGAAGGCCTACCGTCATTCTGCTGTTAATACTCACTAAAGTAGCTATATATAACATAAGCAAATATGTATTAATCCATGGTTACAATGATCATTGAGAGTATAGTATAGAAAATAGCTGTATAGAACGGGGTCATCATAGTTTCACAGTAAGATCACACAGAGGTGCTGTGGGTGTGGATGTGTGTAGTGTCCCGTTTACCACTCACTTGACTGTCAATCCCAGGATTTTCCGCCAGCCCTATGGTGCTGGATTATGGGTTGAACTCTGAATGTGGAGAGTACCAAAATCCCTCTCTTTCTAGCTTTGTCTGTTTTGTCCTGGTGTGTCACTCTTTTTCCGTAGTCTCTTCAGAATTAGATGTATTCAGATGAAACAGACACCACACACATGCTGGCAGTTTGCACCTGCTGATTCTCACAGTATGACACAGTTAGTCAAACACACACAGGCACACATGGCAGCTCATGCATTCTGTTCCCAGTGGACAGCTGGCCATGCAGTGATACTTGCACATACACAGAGATGCACTGGCTTGTTTCCACATTCATTTGTTATACAGTGAGGGTGAGTGAACTGTTCAGTCATTTAAGTAATTACACTAATTGACCTAATGTGAGCACTATAATGTTTTGACACAGCTGGTCCAGTTTTGGATGAAACTTGCACCATTGACACAGTTGGCTCAGTGTTATGGTGCTGAAGTTTTTATAGTAATCTTGTTGAATTGAAAAAGATGGTCAACGTTTTATTTTTCACAAAACCTTAATTCAAATATTACATTACAGTTTTATTTAATAAACAACAATGTTGATCACCAATTTTATGAATAAAAAGCAAAGAAAGAAGTAAAAATTAAACATTGAGAAGTAAAGAAATACATTTGCTGCTTTCAGCTTCTCCAATGTGAGGATTCACACATCCATGTAACTTTACAGCAATATATTTGGGGTTTTGGACACGTGGTTGAACAAAATAAGCAAGATGTCATCTTGGGCTCTGGGGACCAAATGATTAAAAAATTATCAAAAATATATTCACAAGATGAATTGATCCTTGAAAGAAGGGTATTGTTACAGTTTACATTATTTGTTGGGGAATGATGTTTATTTGAACAAAATTTGTTATTTTTTGTCAAATTTTGGAATACAAATATTGGATTTAGAACAAAAATTGAAATTATTTGAAATTTGTTCTTGACAATTAATCTACACTTGATCTTTCTATAATCTTCCAAAATGCCTCATGATTGCTGAAAACTCTCAGTCTCAGTTCAGTCTATAGTTCCCAGTTGAGCTGTTTGCTTTGCCATCCAAAAAACCTCTCCATTAACTCATGGTCACCTATTGATTGACCAGCTGGGTGAAGGTCCAGGTTTTGGCCCTCCTGACCACATCTCTAACACTTTCATCATACGCCTCACGTTTGAGACACGTTGACCTGTGCGGCTCCCCAGTCGTCGCCACTTATTGGCCTTGACACTACTTGATGGTGACAACGCTAATTGTGAACATCTGGAAAGTGCTTGCCATACCTCAGCCCTGCGCCAAATGAAACGCAGTGATCTGTCATAACGTGTCAGAGGAAATTAGCATCAGTTGAACATTGGTGGGTGGAGGGGTGAGGGCAGAGGACTAGAGTGGGTTGTCCTGCCTTCAATATCTGAGGTTTTTGGGAGCAGGGGGAGGAGGGTAAACGGCTGTTAGAGGAGTAATGTCAGGGCAAAGTGATTTACATGAATGTGTTTAATCACAGAGTGGACTCTGACTACTGCTTCTGTTGCACCATACATCTACTAGCACTAGTACTATTGAAATTAATAGCACTTTTGAAGGTACATGTTAAAGGTATTCTCACCTGCTGTAAAAAGTAGAAGCAGCAGTGAATTTTAAAGCTGTTGGATCTCGGCTTGTAATTCAGACATGTAGGAGCCTCAGGCAGGGCTCTCCCAATGTCCAGGCTTAAGAAAAGTAAAGGGACTTACTAGGCTTTGGCTTTACATCAACCTGTGTTGGAGGCTTAGGCCAGCAGCCAGCATTGATATCACTTGTTTTAACCCAATTTATAGGCTCATTTGTATATGCTTTTTATTTCTTGTTGCAGCTGTTGACCATTTGGTCCTAGCCTTCTATACTGTGATGTCTTTTGGCCCTGTCATAATATGTTTCATGCATCAATGTATAAAGTAAAAATGTGTACCTTTTTGTAAACTTGAATGTTAAAAGACCTGCATTGCTGATTTCTTATATCAAAATACAGCGTTTTCTTATCTTGTCTCATAGAAAAGCATGGGTCACAATATCTTTGTCTTATTAGAATTAATGAATACATATTGGATTTATGTTTTTTAAATGCAGTATCACAAGAGAAACAACCTGGATAAGGGTTATTCACTTGCTTATTAAATAATAGAAGAAAATGAAGACTTTCATTACAAACTAAAAAAAAACGGTCTTTTTAGAGGACAGAGGGGTGCATGAAGTCTACTTTTACATACAGCACTTTCTGTATTTTTCAGGTAAATTTAAGATTTTGATGAACTTAAGATAATTAATCTTTACAAAAACATAGTGTTGATTAACACTGCAGAAGTCCTTCTTTCTAACTGTTGAATTATTTCTGTCCTACACCAGGAAAGTGACAGTTTGTGGTGGGACGCCTTTGCTACAGAGTTTTTTGAGGAGGACGCGACTCTCACACTCTCCTTCTGCCTCGAAGATGGACCAAAGAGATACAGTAAGAGTCCTATCATATTTTAGCAAACCACCAATTATGTGATGATTATTTTTTTAATTGGAAATAATTGATAATTTTTCAAGAAAAATTCAATAGTTCAGTTTAAATCCATTAATCTTTACTGTAGGGAAGTTTCTTTTCTGTTGTATTTTATGTAAAAGTGAAGAAAAAGAAAACTGGCTTACTGCCGGTTTGTGTATTCATAGTGTTTTGATCGACACAGTCTTCACCAGACAACTGAGTTTTCTTTACTTCTGTACATGTTGCACTGCCCTCCCACGCGGCTGTAATACATTCTGGTGTGGAGAGCTTTTTTCAGTTATTTGTTGTATTTTATGTTTATATGTTACAAATTGTGACATCCCAGTTTCCTGAAAGGGCCTTAAACCAACAACCTCTTGGTAACATGCCCATGTTTGTCAGTATTAGGTTGCTGGTGTCTCAATAAGACTCTGTCACAGAAGTTTGGTGACTGAGATGGACAGACCACCATAATACAGCAGTGCTAAATTTTAGAGAAAAAAATCCTCATTCTCAGATACCTCAGTTTGTGGTGTTCAATCATTCTTAGTATTGATTTTGTGCTGAAATTCTCAAAAATAGTGCATTTGGTATTTCAACTTTTCTTTAACCTGCTTTGTCTTCTTCCATTTAAGTAATTGATTTCCTACATTTCCCAAAATGTCTTTTAACACCTTTAAGAAAAAAATGTGAGCCTGAAAAGAAAACATCTGTACCTCTGAGTCATCCATTTCTGCATGGTGCTCCACTGAGTCTCCTGTCAGTGAGAAAATTGGTATATCTCCAACTTCTAACAATAGTTTTCTCTTTGTATGTGATTTGTTGAACATTGGTGCAACATCACACGTAACTACGGGTAACCTCTTTCTCACAATTTCATCACAGGCCTCTATTGTGGCCAGTCTTGAAAATAGGGCAAATTATTGGGCATTTCTGTATTGAAATGCTTCACAAAACATCTGCTTTTGTGCAAGATCATAATAATGTTTCTTTATTACAAGTGTGTGGCTATATTGGCACTTTTTACCGAGAGGAGTGCAGTACAACCTGATACCATATCTGTAAAGAAATGTTTTATTTTTAATAGAGTTGAGAAGTTGGAGGAGTCATGGCAGGCTTCCAGGGTTCCAGATGTAAATGCTGTGTTCCTTTTCTGCATAGAAATTGTTAGGTGCAGTTGAAGCACTTCAAGGCTTGGATCTCTCCTTGTTAAATAATCAGAACAAAAGAAGAACAGGTGCATTACAATACAATCTGGCTTTATGGTAAAAGGTCAAACATACAAGATAGTCAAAACATTAAGAGAGAAGTCAACCATAACCTCCAAGAAGCATTTTGATGACAAACATCCCATCCTAAACTTGTTATTAAGTGTGAGCTTAAAGGTCCAATATGTAATATATTTACTGTTTTAAATACAAAGATTACCCCAATGGCTCATCAGATATTAAGGAAACATGTTAAGTTGAATTACTATCTTTTCTTACAGCAATGCTAATAACAGTATTTTCTCCTTTTGAAAGTTTGTGTTTTGGCTTGTGTCTTGTTATCAACTGCCCACTCTGTCAGCCAGGCCAGGTGGCCAGATATACCTGCAAAATCATAAACAGTCGTACAGCCATGGAAGCTGCAAAGAAACAAACTGGATCAACAGAGATAGATTCTACCTTACCTAAAAAAAAAGTTGGAGATTTTGGAGAAGTATTTTAATGATGGAGAGAGCTTGGAGCCCAAAAGGAAGCAGAGTTGGCTAATTACCTCATGAACAGGAAAGAATTAGCTTTAAGCTATTTTATCACGGCTACTAGGGATTGGCATTTTATTTAATTTCAACATTCGGATACTCCTATTGAACTACATAGTACTCAAGTTAGTTATTTGCAAAGTCAATTGAGACACAGCCAGTAAAGTGATCCAGACTGGCTAACACTGCCATGCTAACACGCCATAACTGCTAACATTAGCTAACATTACCGGAGGACCAGGCAAGCGTGCCACGTCTGTTTACATGGTCAGTGGCCGTAGCAGACAACGGTGAGTTGCCAAGAGAGGGTGGCTGTAAATTGGACAGCAGGGATCGTGAGTTTGCAGTGTGTTTAGCAATTGTTGCCTTAATTCTAAGGCAATAACGTGTGTTTTTCATTAGGGTGAAAATGGACGGCAAGGTAGTGGTATTTCAAACTGTTCGTACCGTAAAAGCAGAGGAAGTGTGTATGTCTGTCGGTTGAAGAGGGTGGCAAGGTTGTTGTTTTTTTAGCGGTTCCTACCCTAATTCTAGGCCGAAAAACTGTGTGTCAGTTGGGTACAAAGCGGGCTTTTATGACTGTCAATATAGCCAGCATCTAACGTTAGCTAGAACGCTCTGGTGTGGAGGAATGTCTGGCTCTGTGAGACAAGCATCTGGCAACATTGTTGGATGCTCCGGTCTCAAACTGGCAACCTTCATAAACTTTGAGTCTGGGGGGGAGGGGGCACTGGAGACAACTCTCCAGTATTTTGAATTTGTACAGCAGTAACTATTTTAAATGCTAGCTGTCAGTATTACATATTGAACCTTTAAGATAAACATATGCACTTCATAAAATTATTATAAAACATTTAGCAGTTTAAATCCGTTCAGTTTTAAACTCTGAGGCATTTTGTATTCTTTTGGCAAATATGGTGTTTTGTTGCCAATTGCAACAGCAAATAATTAGCTATGGCTCTGATTTTGGGCCTCTTTATAGCAGTGGTGGCTCAGGCTCACTGTAGTATTTAGAGCCTACTACTACACCAGACTAACAGAATAAAGCATGAACTGTAGAAACAAAATGTAAATAATTCAAACTGATGGCCACAAAATAAACCTGTAGTAGCCTCACATTATCAAGTTACTACCTTGTTTTTATGTTAAAGACCAGGCTCTTACTCAGTGTTGTTTTTCTTTAATTGTGCGAGGGCCTGTGTTTCAGGAAATGTTCTCAACCCTGAATTTTGTGTACAAATAATTCAAGTTAAAAACACCATGTACTGCCACAGTATGTGATCTTCAGCAGCAAATGAAAGAGCAGAGGCTGTTATTGAGATTGTAATATTGTCCCCTTCATCTCATCTGCATAGGTTTGTTTTTTATATCTGAAACATATTGAATATCACAAAGACATAGATAAGGACTGGATGCTCTGAAATGAGCAGATGTGTAGGGTTTCTGCTAGTGTGTGTGTGTGTACTGTATGATTGTAATTCAGCCCAGTCATGGAGGAGGAAGAGAGAGAGTGGAGGATTGTTGTGAGCGGGGCCCCGGTTTGCTTTTCAAATGTAAAAATAAAAATCCCCAGTGGTGTAGAGACGGTAACCCTGTTCCCCCGGGAACGGGAGGCTTAACACCATGGCGATGATGACTCACCGCCAGTCGCAAGCCTTCCTCGATTCACATTCAGGTGCACTAAGCTACACACATGCACACTAACACACAAACATCATCCAGGAAAAATCCACCACCCTCGAATGTACCCAGCTAAAGATTTGAATTAAAAGAACAACTAAGAATGACACCTCCTGAAAGTGATGATGTGGTCTGTCTATGCTTTGCATTTTGCAGCATTATATATAGAGAACAACTGTACAATTATTGCAAAACAAGTGATTGCTACACATTCCAGTTGGCTATTTCGGCCATTGCTCAAGGCTATGTTATGTTGTTAATTTTAGCTGTAGCTACTGAACAACGTTGTTAGAATAATTACATTATCAATAAATTGACAGAGACACTGAAGATATCTTAGTATGTTTATTTTTACTCATTTTTACACAAGGAGACAGTTTTTAGCACTACAACATAGTACAGAAAATAAATGTCTAACTGGAAGCCCTCTACATCTTTTTATTTTGAATGAAATACAATCATCAATGTCGTCAGTTGTTATCTGGACAGTTTTGATGACGTCTCCTTTATCTGGTCAGGGAATTTATGTTCTGCTCTCAGGCTCCAGGCAAGATAGCCAAATGGCTCCATGTTATCTTGTGGGAGAGTACAATCATTATAATATGGCTTTATACAAAAAACAGTTTAATATATTATCAAAACAGTTACATGTAATTAATGTTAATGTAATGTTTTTTTAAAAGATTGTTGGTTAACTTTATGTTCTGTTTTCAACACACTTTGCTCCAGTAATTTTGTTGGAGCCAACTCTGCTCTTATCTGATAGAAAATGTAAAGAAAGTAAATATGGCTGGGTGGTGTTTGTATTTTTTAAGAGTCTGGCGGTTTAACTGTACTGTATATGACAGTAATTTCTATCTTTTGGATTACTGGGCCTTTTATATAGGTTTATAATGGCTTATTTTACTGTGGGTCAGGCCTGCACGATTAATTATAATAATAATAAAATCTCAAATCACCTTCTACACAATTACATTTTTAAATAATTTTGATTATTTTTTCAAATTAAATTTTGATTTACTGCATTAAATTTTACGAGCCAACTGCATCACAAACACTACTACTTTCTTCTGTGACTTTTAAACATAGACTGTGTAAAATAGGTTTTAAAGCGCTCCCAAGCGCTGCAATGCTCTCCCCACCCTAAATTGAAGCCTCTATATTTACAGGCTTGTGATGATGCGCAATGTGCTATAGGTGCCAAAAGAAATCTATGTTTGGTACTGCCACTTTGTTTTGTTTTGGCATGGTTGTCACTCCCTGATGTAAGTTGAGTGCAGATGGAAGTTGCGCATGCGTCTTTTTGCGACAAGTAGCCTACAAGATGCCAATGAGAGACTTCTGTAATGTCAACCCTGTAAAAATGGACCTACTTAACAAAGTTCATTCAGTGCTGGCTACAAGTTAGCATCAAACACAACAAAGGCTGTCAGTTGAATGGTGTTTTGAGCTAACGTTAGCAATGAAACAATAATAGATAGCTAAAACGTTTTTGAAAATGAGTCCCATCTTTTGTTATTGTTTGTAATGAGAAAAGTTGATTATTTCTTGGATTTCACAAATTTCACTATGACACGTTATGCCGTCAACAAATTAAATATGAGCATGCGCAACTCAATTCTGCACTTGACTTACATCCGGGGGTGACGGTGGTTCATGTGTGCTATAAACAATACACTTCATTAGAAAAAAACCGTGGCGGAGAATCGTGATATCAATTCTTAGCTAAAAAAAAGTTGTGATTCATATTTTTCCCAGAATAATGCAGGCCTACTGTAAGGAGTACTATAAAAGTAAAGTGACCTTGTCTTGCCCCACAACCTCAGCCTGTCAGTCTGTCACCAGGGCATAATGAACGTTGTTTTGCCTGTCTGTCTCGGAAGTGATAAGATAACTGCACCGCAATCTCGCCATTATATTATATTGCAGCAAACGCTGTCTGTGTGAAGTTTTGAAAACTGTAACTACACTTGCGACCGCTTTACCAGAATTGCCGTGCCTCACTGTGACCTAAACAAACTGCTAAGGCAATGTAAACTCGCTCCGCACCTCTGCATGTGTGTTTGGGCGGAGGTCCGCTCACTGTGAAACATGTAGAGAGGACAGAAGAGCTTGTGCTTACACGCTCTCAGGTACCAAAATTTGCCACTGCTTGATTTTAACGTGACTCGGTTTTCAGTAGTACCGACGTAATTCTACCCTTTTGTATCTCTTATAAATTTACTAAAATGTGGATCCTCATTTTAATCAGTGGTAGACAGCTGATTGAATATATTGCTTTTAGGTAATAACTACCTTTTCTCTCTGAAGCTTTTTCTTCAATTTGTCTTTTACACAGAATCATTCTTGTGGCAAGAAAATGTCTGTCCTCTGTTTTATCAGGGGGCTTTGGACTCTTGCATCCTTTGTTTTTTCTAGTTTACTGTTAGCAGTCCAGAAATGTAAGCTCACTCTGCTTTTTGTTAGTCACTCTGTACAAGAGCATCAGCTAACTGCCTAACATATCAAATGTAAATGTGACCGGCAGTGGCCTTACTCTGAAATAATATTTGCGAGCAGGCCTGTGAAAGCGCATATGTAGTAAAAGCCACACAGGTCAGAACAACACTGACCACACTGGAGATGTGAGGTTGTGGGAGGTGGAGCGTGGTTACCAATGGCCATCCATACATGTTGGATGAGTTGCAACAAAAGAAAAGGTTTTACATTTAGAACAAATTGTTTAAAAAGTCAGTATGCAGCAGTACAGATTCTAGATGTGTCGTGCTGTAGTATAAATCGTGTTCTTAACATTATAGAAATTGTTTTAGCTCCACAGTATCACACAACAACTTGTCTTGGCATTTCCTAACTAAAGACAGAATATCTTAATCTTCATATCTTTAAAGATCAAACATACCAAGTGAATGAAAAGGGCAGGTCTTCATATTTATGGGCTATTATACAGCATGTAAAACCATATATTTGAATTTTTTGTTGTTAAATGATTATTAAATATTCCATCGAAACAATCATAATGTATTTTTGTTTTACACAGACACTTTCAGTATAATGTATGGAGGTATAAAGGTAAGAACTCGAATCCTTTTTGAAACCGACATATAATGGTTTGAGTCATATTGTAGCTTATACGATAATTACAAGAAAACAATCATTTCACTCCAGTCGGAGGTGCTCTAATTTCATAATGTTCAACGTAGGAAAAATAAGAAGAGCCAATTTATCTAATCTGTTTTTTTATTGCATGGACCTGTGTTAATATTTTTTGTAACTCGTCTGAAGTCGGTTTTCTTTGTGGCCTCTCAGAGGAAATAGATCATAATGGAAATGCCTGTGTGTTGATTGTTGGAGGACAAACACTAAAGCATGTATGTCCTCCTTGAGCTTCAAATTCTTTATGCTTAAATTAGTTCAGACCCTTAACGATGGCTGATTAATAAGTCAATATAGACAGAACTCTTTTTGTCAACTTGGTCAGTTTTGATCTTCTATGAACCATTTAAGTCATTTATCAAGCAAAAGCGCCACATATTCTCTCTCCTTCCTGCTTCTCAAAATGTGAGAATGTGATGTTGGTTAGCTCAGTTGGTAGAGTAGGCGCACATATCCTCGACACAGTGGTCACGGGTTTGACTCTGACTCCTGCGGCCCTTTGCTGCATGTCATTCCACCTCTCTCTCCCCTTTCATGTCTTCATTTGTCCCGTGGACATAAAGGCCTAAAAACGCACAACATAAAAATTTGGAGATGTGCTTCTTTTCTGTGCTATATGTTTGTAAATTTAAAATTTGCAGTTTTGGAGTCTTTGTAGGACAAAGTACGTAATTTGAAGACTTCACATCATGCTCAGGGAAATTATAATTGGCAATTTCAGACAGAACAATTAAGTTTTAGTTAGGGTGTTTTCACACCGACAGCCTTTAGTTTGTTTGAATCAAGCTAGAGTTTGTTTGTCCCGCTGGTGTGGTTTGTTTGGGCAGGTGAGAATGCGGCAGTCACACTCGGGTGTGCACTAAAAGAGACCTTCTTGAAGAGGTGGTCCATCACTCGTATCTCCATGGTCAAACCAGCCGCCGCTAAACTTGGACGCCGGCAGAGCAGAGCAGTCTCGCTAACCAGAGAAGATTTAGTAACGTCTCTTGCAAAACAATGTCTGATAATTTTAATGAAATGAACTGGTTTGACCATGGAGATGCAAGAAATATGCACTATCCAGAACACAGGACCTTATTCCTGTATTTACATTCTTGCTCCCGTCCCCAGAATCATTCGACCAATAAGAGTACTGAAAAAATTAGTAGATTAAAGAATTAGTTTTAAACAGAAAATAAGTCAATTGAGAACTGAATAATTGTTTAACTAAATGATCAAGCACAAAAGCCTATCATTCACTGATTCTGAGGAGAATTTGCTGCGTTTTTATGTTTAGCATAAATGTACACTGAATATGATTAATCAAAGATAATCAACATAATAACAGATACTCAAAATGATAATTATCTGCTATCTTATTCTCAAATGCAGGGTGTTTTTCATTGACTGCTGTGGCTAGTATATCACCAAATGTAACAGTAATTTTACTGTTCTGCCATCAAACTAGAGACAGAGACAGAAAACCTTCAAATGACAGTTCGGTGAAATGGCAGAGATTTGATTCGACTTAAGAGCCAGAGCATGTGAGTGCTGTCTGAATAATTTCCCACCCTGTGTCACTAATGAAAAGCAAACTTCACCAGATCGTCTGTTGTCTCTAATTGTAATCTACAAGTATCAATAACAATAACCATGTCAGAAGACGACATAAGCAGCTTACCCAGACAGATTGCATTATTTCTTGGCTTGCCTTGTTCTTGCAAAGATTTGAAGAGCACTAAATGTGAGCAGTGAGAATTTGTAGTCTCCAGTATGTCATAATATTTTATGGCGTCTTTGGAAATAAAACGTATTAAGGCCTCTTATTGCTATGACAGTATACTGTATTGCTTTGATAAAAAGTAATATTTTGATATGTGTCATTTTTCATCTTTGAAGGGACAGTGGTTTAGTGCATTTTTGTCTACTTCTGTACCTGTTTAAAACAATTCTCCATTGGTGCAGGCCAATTATTGTTTTCTACACCAAATATTCAGAAACTTTATCTAATTATACCACCAATTGCCATGGCCTTAACATTCGCCCCAGTACCTTGTCTGGCTCTGCAATCTATGAGGCATCTGATGAAAGCTGCACTCCATGATGCAATCAAAGAGCAAGGCTCATTTTAGAAGTAGTTCAAACAAGAGAGGGAAAACTCTTCATGTTTTGTGGGCTGATTCAGGGCAAACTGTGAAAGTGATTCACAACACATTTACAATTCATCTAGTTATTCTTGCATTGCAGCACGCAATTATTGCAGCGATAAAATGACCACAGCTAATAATCTTTAAGCAAGCATGAAGACATAATGAGGAGGTAGAAAACACGGGGGAAACGGCTTTAATCCGTGTGAACGGATGAACCAAACGGCCTCTGCCGTGAAGTAAGCTTAACAAGGGACTCACTTGGTGCGATGAATTAAATCCTAAAAGTTTTTAATCAATAAACACATTATGCTTTACTTATTTTCTTAGGCAAGTCTTGCACGTAGCGGCAATATAATAATTAGCAGTTTAGAAAGTCATAGTATAGTCTGATTGTATCTTGCGCATACAGTAAAACATTACTTCTTCAATGATTTCATATCATTTTGAAGTTTATTTTGTGCTTCAGTCTTGCATTGTGCAAAAGACCTCATCTGTTGTTCATCACTAGCTGTACTTATCCAAGGTATACTCTGGAGGAAAACAGGATTGACGTCATAAATATGCTGTAAATGAAAACAATGAACTAAAAGAGGCTAAATAGCTCAGTTGATTTGCATGGTTGCATGGGAATTCATTGTTGTTGCATCAGTGCAAATGAACCCATTCACATCACTTTTTATTAATAAAGACATTCGTTTGATTAAATCTTCAGTTCTGAAATCAGAATCAAAATCACAAAGCAGTTTATTGCCACAGTCGTGGTACTACATAGAATTTGCCTCAATGATTGGGTGCATACATACAAACAAACATATTAAACATTAATAAGAATAAACAATAAATACCGGTGAAAGATACACCATAATGATGTCCAGTGTGTCTATTGTATATGATTTTATAATGATGTTAGTGTGAGTCCGGACATCTACTATGTTATTGATATCACCAGCCAGTCTCAGCCCAGTATTAAACCCAGTATGCATTGGCTCTAAACATGATCTAAATTATGTTTACAGTGAGAGTTAATACAGTATTTGTGTGAGAGAGCCTGAATGGAGGTCTGAGATGGAAGGATAAGTCTAGTGCTGCGATCTGACTCCCTTTCTGTTGAATAAAAGATTGACAGCGGATGTCTGGGAAGGGCTTGGTGGAGGGAAGCTGTGTTATTGAATTGGGTGGTGGAATGAAGAGAAGGGAACGTGGAGCCCCAAATGAAGGTATGGGAGTGGTGCAGTGTCGGGCCTGCCTGTCGGTTTGTGCGTGTGTGTGTGTTTGTGTGTCTGTGTATATGTGTGTGTGTGTGTGTGTGTGTGTGTGTGTGCGTGTATCTAGTCCTAGCTATCTGTATCTTGGGAGTGTGTTTTCTCTTTTCGAGTGATGGCAAATGTTTGTGTGTTAATGTGCATGTGTAAATGAATGTGTGTGTGTTGGAGAGTTAAAGGGGCATGCTTCTGTGGAGGGGGTTGGTTTGAAAAGAAGAGGGGTGGGGAGGGGGGGGGGGTGGTGCTGTGCGAGGCTGCTTTACAGAGAGATGGATAGGATGGATTGAAGGTGTAGAGCAGTGATTGGCAGGCGGGATGATGCGGACCTGGCTCAGCTGCAGCGCTGAGATGTTGGCTTCGGCTGATTGACAGTCGTGCCGAGCCTGGGAACCACAGCGCTGGGTCGGCCGCAGAGAGAGAGAGAGAGAGGGAGAGAGAGAGAGAGAGGAGAAATTATAAATTTAGACAAAATATGTAGCCACAAACATTTAGCTGTGTGTTCAGTTCCTGAATAGTTTGCCTTGATATTGTAAACTGAGATTGTGGTATTTTTATGACATTTTAACAGTTGACAATGTGCTAATCAAGCTTCTATATGTTTAACTGTTTTGGCCAAAGGTAGAATGATAAAGAGAGAAATGCAGAGAAGGAAAGACGAATAAACGAGAGCAAACCCTTCAGAGAAACAAACAATGAGTCTTAAGTAAAGCACAGGGAGGGTGTAGAAATCTATAGAATGTATGTGAGCAGGCAAAATAATGTTCTTAGTTAGTGTTCTGCAGTATCTCAGTAACAAACATCTACTTTTATCCTTAACGATTTTTGCCTCAGGCAGCAACAAATTATTTCATTATTGATTGTTTTTTAGTCTATAAAATGCAAAAAATTGTGAAAAATGGCTATGCTATTACAACTTCCCAGAGCCAAAAGTGACTTCCAATGAGGCCAGAATCAGTTTGCCAATTGCCAGTTTTTGCATTTTTCTTGATAAATTACTTACACAATTAAGCAAATATCTTTTTATTATTATGTCAATCAACTAATCAATTAACCAACAAACAGCACTTTCATTCTTTGTTAGATTGTTGTAATTGAATTCTTAATGTGTATTGTAAAATATTGGACCTTTTTTTAAAGGTGGACAGCCTTGAGTTCCCTTACCGGTGTCCGTGGAAACCAGAAAAGGTTCAAAAGTGTTTTAAGATGCTGATTGGTGAGGTTGTGCAAAGTGAGTCACTTCATGAAGCTGCTTTTAAATACATTAATTACTTTTTCCCATTGATTGGTGATCTAAGTTTAGTGTCTCTAACCCTGTGTTAGGGAACTTTGTTCTCTGGCCTTGGATACAGGCAGCCTCTGAATGACTGCAGACCTGCAGAACGGCTTTGTGAAGCTCATAGCACACAGGGTTTGTTGAGACTGTGTACTCAAAGTGCCCATTCCATTATGTGGTAACCCAAAACAGTCTTTGTATGTCTTTGTCAGTAAGTTTTAATCTACATCACACACAGGACTGTGTCTCTTTTAAACCATCGTCTGTCCGCTTCTGTAGAATTTCCGGCCATTACCGCCTGATCCACGATCCCACTCCTCTGTCTGTCCGGTCTGCCCCATCCTTCATGGAAAATGAGAAACATGTAGCCCTTACAGATGTTTTCTAAATCTAAAGAAATGCCATTACAGTTACTCAAGTGAGTATGTATTGGTAGCTGGAGCCACTTCACCTCCTGGGCACTCTTGAGCAAGGTGCATTGGACCCCCGCCCCCCAACTGCTCAGGGCGCTGGTCCAACTCTGACATTGCTCCATTTGTTCCTGAGCATGTGTGTGTGTATTTCAGGCCTGTGTGTAGTGATAACTAACAAAACAGAGTGTAAATTGTAATTTCCCCATGGGGAATCAATAAGCAGTACAAATTATTAATTATAATTATTAGAAGACGTCAACTGAAAATAATAATAACAATAATAATAATAATACATATGTGAAAAAAAAAGTGCAAACAAAAGTTACCGGTTTCTCTCTGATGGTTTATGTTGTTTCCCATAGCAACCAGTACAAACAAGATGCTGGAAGGTCAGACGTCAGAGCAGCAGTGTTACTGTTGCTATTTATAGAAATGGATGAGAGATGCCAAGTTTATTATTTGTATAATATATAATATAAGTTTATTCTGGTTTATAGATAAACCAGATCCAGAATATAGCCACTATTTTAAAATGTTCTTATGTACATTCCCATAATTAACAGAATCAGACTTTTAGACCTTTACAACTCTATAGTTTATTAATTAGTTTTAAAAAAAGCATAACTGTTACCACCATGAGAAACTGAGTAAAGACTTATGAACAAGCCTAATCCTGCACCCACCACATTTGTGGTGTATAGTGTGGTCCACTATTCCACTTAACTAAAGCAGTTTTTCTGTGCCATTTGTTTGCAGTTCTTGTGTCCCGGAACTTTGCCTAAATTGGCCATTAAAACAAGTACACATTTAGTGATATTAAATAATTATTAAGGGAATCAACTCTAATTGCAGGTTGTGTTTTTGTTATTTTTTATACACTTTTTATTTGCAACGTCTCCCTGATGGCAATTAAGACATGGAGTTTGGCCAGTTAATTGTTTAGTCAATGCCAGAACATAAAGAGATTTTCTATTTGTGTCTATTTTTCAACCAGCGATAAGCCTGTTATCGTTCCCTCTCTGCAACTGGCCTCCTTTATTCTCTGTGTGTGGTTTGTGCAACCAATCAGATCGGATGCCAACAGTGTGAGTTAGAGTTGAGTAAGGTGAACTTGGTGGTGGCGACTTTACAAGCCAACCAAGCCAATAGTTGAACAGCTAGATATCTATACTGTAAGGTTGATAAAAGATTAATCAATCTATTACCATGTCCGGCATTTCTGAGTGAGCTTGTTCAAGCTAGCACCAACAATTGTCAGAAGCAGTTGCTCGATTCCCATGACAAGAGGCAGTAGCACCTTGTCTGTACGGAGCTGAAACCCCATATCAGTTCCTATTGATGTAGTCACTAGAAAAAATAAAGAAGACATGTTTCTTTAGTTTATGTTTTTTTTCCTCTGTACTTCTTATATACTATTATCTATCTATTAGGTTTAATAAGGGCTTAACCATAAAAACTGCAGAAACATATTGCACTTTTGAAGTTTTATAGAATTATCTCAATCATAGGTTTTAAGTACATTTATCATCAGTAATTAAATTTATTTTGCTGTGTTATTTCTTAGGATTTATTAAACATTTTATGATAATGAATATTTCAAATGAGTCACTTCCCTTTAAGCATGTAGACCTTATGAAAACATGCCGGCTGCAAAATACAGCTCTGTGGATATTGAATATTAGACCATGATATACTGCAAATGTCAGCCTCAAATTAGCAATGTAACTGAAAAACTGATGCAATTTAAACTATTAGGAATTACCATCAAAGGGAACTTGAAACAAGCAAGAGACTTAGACAGAATGATGCAGGAATGAAACTATGACCTTATCATTTATTTTCTAAATCAACCTTTTGCAGTCATGCCAATCAATAATAGAGGCCCAAATTGATGTGAATCCAGTTTTTCTACTATTCTCCAGGTGATTTTGTAATGCAGTACATGTGGAGCTGTGGTTGTTAACACATTGTGCATTTTATCTAAAAATCTGGTGAAAATATACAGCAACATGTGTGAGCAGTGGCTTTGTTGCAGTGTTTGACCAGAGAAGAAAGATGGGACTTTTAAAGACATAATGTGGTTTTTCTGAGGCTGCCGGGAATCGTAGCCTTGTTGTTCTAAAACAATATCCGATATCTTAAATAATTGCCTACTCTCACAAAAAGCCTGCGGCATGAAAGTAAAGCATTAGGAGGTACCAGAAGACTCTCTCCTTAAAAATATTATTGTGTGCCATTACTATTTTCTTGTGTGCCATTACATCACTTGCACCAAGTCAAGTTTGTTTATTGAGTGCTGTCAACACGTTTTTAAGCAATAGCATCTGAGTTTGTTTGCTTTTGTGTCGAAATAAGTCTTAATTTTGAAAAATAGTTAAGTTTATCAAATTTTACTTTTATCTGAAGGGGACTTGAACCCAACCTAGTTTTAATAGCAGTAATATCCAAGAGGTCCCTTCCTTACTGGGATTATGGGCATGACAGCGAAGCAGTGAGCTATGACGTTTAGCCGCTGGCAGAAGGGGCCCATAATTTACCATAAAAATGTCCTATTAAGTGTTCTGGACTTTCTTTTTAGCAAAACATGACTAATGGCTAAAAACTTTTTGCGACAATAAGTTCAGAATTGAAAACACATTAACTCCACAGTTACCAAAAGAGTAGGGATGGCTATTAGAAAACAACTCTTAAAATACAACTTGACATACTTTTTTACAGGGTCATCATCTCTGTGGGCATATTGGAAGTAAAGAGTGGATTACATAACTTGGCTGTCTGAGTGTAATGGATTGAAAGCCGGACCCATACTGGATTTTCTATAATGATATCTATATTTAGGATTTTAAATGAAGAAAAAATACACGTAAATCATTAGTATTTAGTATTACATTAGCATTAGTAAACACATGACATAAACAAACAATCTTGATATTAATCCCTTAGATTTAAAGAAATATACAGTATGTAAATGTAAATGTGCTGTATTTATATAGCGCTTTTCCAGTCTTAACAACCGCTCAAAGCGCTTTTACATCTACAGGTAACATTCACCATTCACACATTCATACACTGTGGCTGGGGCTGCCGTACAAGGTGCCACCTGCTCATCAGATAAACATTCACACACATTCAAACTCCGATGCGCAGCACCGGGGGCAACTCGGGGTTCAGTGTCTTGCCCAAGGACACTTCGACAATGACTGTAGGGGCAGGGATCGAACCACCAACCTTCCGATTGGCAGGCAACCGCTCTACCACTGAGCCACAGCCGCCCCAGCGCAGTATATAATTACTATTTTGTAATTGCGAGGGAGTTACCTACTGAGTGGAATATTTTACGGTTAAAAATCCGGTAGACAAACTACGTAATTGTGACGCTGTTTCTAAATGACCTCAAACCTAATTTTGCATTTTATATAGTTCAAGTTGCTATTCATTGGCTGACAAAATACACTGATGCCGATATTTTTGCAGTAAGAGCAGTGCAAAAAAAGAGAAGATGAACACATTTACAAATTTGTACTGTACCTGTTTAGTCACTGATAAATCCTTTATTTAGAGATTGTGAGGTGGGCCTATTAGGCACTACACACACCTAATTCACAAACCAACGGCTTCTACAATGTAATATTAAATGTAGAGAGTTTGTATACAGACTATGTGGAGATGGGTCTGTTGGTTTGTTTTTCAGGTGGCCTGGATCAGGGTGGGTACCATGGTATGTAGCTAACAGGAAGTAGGGAACAGCTATCGGAGGGCACCAGCTGTCTGTGAGGATGGGCAGGTCCACTGACTTCCTGTTTCTCAACACTGTGTGCCCTGGAGCAAAACCAAACCAGCTTCCCCTTCCAGTTTGAGAAACAATAGATGCTGCAAACAGGCATCCTCATCTCCCTCTATTCCTCCTTCCACACCTTTTCTCCATCTTCTCCCGCATTTTACTTCTCTCTTTTATTCTTATTCTCCTCCTCTCTTTTGTACTTGCTCTCCTTTCTTTTCTCAACTCTCATCTTCTCCTCTGGTTGTTTATCCCTCAAATCATTCATCCTTTTGGATCCTCATTATTCCTTTTTTCCTTCCTTGCTTCTTCTTCCACATTGTCCTCCTTCATCTCATCTTTACTCTCCTCTCCCTATTATCCCCCTTCATCTCTCCCTTGACGTCCTACTTTTCTTTATCATTTGCCTCCCTCTAATGTTAGCTTATGTACAGTATGTGAATCTAAACATGTACAATAGACCTGGGCGATCTCTTTAATTTTTCAAATCATCCAATTATGGTTACTCGATATTGCCGAGCGATCTGATTGAAAGTCTGACAGGCTACATGTAGCTTAACTGGCTACACACCGGCTCGCCTGTCTTGCCTCCTGTTTGGCTGACGTGCTTAACGTTAGGTGTTGGTAGCCTCTTGCTTCGATCGCAGTTATTTTGTCATATTCTTCATTACAGTGGATAATAATCCACTTGACATTTAAACCTAACGTGACACTAACGAGTTCACTCACGCACTCATAACAATCTCTTTTTAGCGACTTTCTTGCTAATCCCACAGTTGTTTACGCACTATTAGCTCTGTTTGATACTTTTGTTTAGCAGTTAGCGGTGGCTTCTCACTCTCCGGCTCTTTGTTGATCAGTGTGTCAAATGTTTTGCTATTCTTCTGCCTCCTAATATTGTACATGGAATAACTGTAGTTTGTCGTGTTGGAGGCAAAGCTCCGCACTAGGCAAGGCGAGGCAAGGCAGCTTTATTTGTATAGCACATTTCAGCAACAGTGCTTTTCAAAGTGCTTTACATAAAAATATTAAGAAATTAAAAATTAAAGAGCAATTAAAAACTTAAAAAAAATACGTAAATAAAAGTTACATTGCAGTATGATAAATTAAACATTAAAGAGCAGTTAAAACAGTGAAACAGGGAAACTAGATAACGTTCGCTGCTTTACCTTAGTCACGTTATTCGGTGCAGGCTGACCAAATGTATCCCCTTGTCCCCTGGCAGCAGGCAGGAAGACAGGGTGGCTGGGAGACAGTCCGAAAAAAACAAAGCCCATTAGGTGTCAGATCTATGCAAAATAGACAGACAAATTGCTTTGTAATTAATGTTTTTGATTTAAAATTCCACCCGCCACTCATGCTGATTAACATGGCTCAGAGGGCAAACTTTCTGCTCTAGATTCTAGATAGGAAAGTTCTGATAGTAAATTAGTTAAAATTTGCTTTAATATACAGTAAGCGTAGGAAAACAATCGCCTGATCGTGCCTTCAATCGTCGATATACGATCTGATCGCCAATCGCCACGAGCCCAATGTCATTGTTATTGGATGTTTTTTGTATGGTGGTTAGATGGTAAATGCAGTCAGTATCACAGTCTCTAATTAGTTTAGTTTTATTGACAGAAAAAATTGCACACATTCTGGGTCTGAAATTAGCACTCACCAGATGCGGGTAAATTGTTTGTAGTGGCGTATAAAATCGCCAGGCCATCCGTCACTTTGGCAAACAGGGAAATTGCAGAAACAGAAAGACTTTTAGTAAAGTTAGCGTATGATTGGATAGAGCTACACGTTAGAAAGTCGCTTGCAACAGTTACATAAAAGCATTGATATTGGCCATAGAACCTTGTTAATTTTCATTGATAGTCACTGCATTCTAATCAATGGCCATTAATAAACAATGGGCAGTGTGCACCCAGGGTTCAAAATTAGCACCATCTGCCAGCCAGATGCTGGTAAATTGTGCAAGTGGCTGGTGGGTTTGCTTCACTCACTAATCAAAAAAACAACGGTAATCTTTTGAGTGGCTGGTGAAATTTAAACATCCAATAGCCATTTAGCTGGTTGATGAAAAAAATATTTTGAACCCTGCATACATGCATGCCCACTCATTGCTGTATCACTTTTACCGTATGCGATTTCCACCAAAGAATAGCTCGGTGCTTAGTGTGTGATTTAAAAAAAGCTTGCCTGCCACAGTGGCAAGCAGTAATAAGGAAAGCTAATTTTAGATCCTGCACACATTTATACCAATTGTCTTGTTTTATGGCTTTGACAAGGTTTGAAAAAAGAATACATGGTGAAGGGGGGGGGGACACTTAAAACCAGATTTTTATTTTGTTAGGAAAACGTTTGTACATACAAAACTCCAAGAATCCAAATTCTGTGTAGCACAATGTGATTTTTGGGGGGAAATGAAACTGTCTTCCATTTGAAGAGAAAAAAAGAATACTGCAGAATCTGCAGAATGTGAAATTGCATTATTCACAACAGGGTTGTGCACCTACGTTTTGTAATAAATCAAATTACAAAATTACAAATTGCATTTAAGGTATTCTGGGGAAAGTTTTAGGTCTTTTAGGTCCAGACACATTTGTTTTTCTAAAATTGAATTTGTAAATGTTTGTTACAAGTTATACAGTTTATGAAAAAATGAAGAGTGAAGTGCAACACAAGCTTTTAGTAGAACATTCCAGAAAGGTCAACAAGCTGAGTTCAGAAAGAGAGAAAGAGACTCTCTCGCTTGCTCTCTCTCTCTCTCTCTCTCTCTCTCTCTCTCTCTCTCTCTCTCTCTCTCTCTCTCTCTCTCTCTCTCTCTCTCTCTCTAGTTTTATTAATAATGAATAGCATTTTCATCCACACACTGGAGACTCGAAGAAGAATTCCACCACACACACACACACACACACACACACACACACACACACACACACACACTTACATTTATACTACACACGGTAAATGTGAGAGTAAGCTCCTGCTGTATACAACACACAAACACAGTGAGGCAGCAAAAGAGTGCTTGTAAGCAAATGCTTCTGCAAACATGCACAAACACACAAAATCACAGAGAGAGGGCACACCTGGTCTCAAACACAAAGAAGCAGTGGAAGAAGTGTTGGCTTGTGTACAATAACACACATACAGTACACACACACAGACACACCCAAACGCACACACACAAACACACACACACACAGATGCAGAAGAACTCATTCACTGTGCAAAGTTATTGACACATGGAGAAATCCATATTTATATATAATACAGTGGTGGAGACCCATCAGTCTCTATAGTGTATGAAAGGCCCTGCACCGCTTTACTTAAGGTATTAAATGTTTATGTGGCACTTTTTTATCCCTCAATACTATTTCTTTCCACACACACTTACATACATACAATCACAATGGCAGTAACAGCTTCCCAAATCAGGTAAGAAACTCAATTCAAAATGAAATGAAAAGGTACTTTTTCATCTTTGTTTGTACATATCTTTTTGACAATAAATCGAACAACAATTACAAGATTGTTGCTTGTTTAACCAATTCGAATAAGCACCTTGTACCGTACCCTGACTAAAATCTGTCCTGGCTTAGCAGGTAGAGTGCGCTATTTACTGACGCTATTTAGTGCGCTACTTTACCAACACAGAGTTGGCAGTTTGATTCCCAGTTCCTCCTGTCAATATGTCAAAGTGTCCTTCAGCAAGACACTGAACACCAAATTGCTCCTAATGGTTAGACCAGCACCTTGCATTGTAACTTGCGCTTCCGTTGGTATGTGAATGGGAATAAGTAAAGCAAATTATAAAAGTTTTGAATAAAAAATAATTTACCATTTGCAGTTTAGACTGATTAGCAACAATAATTAACTTCTTACATGCACTGGCGATATTTGGTACCAATACTAGAGATACTGTGATGTTTTTCTATTAGCTCTTCTTAACCTTTTTGGCTTTATGAAGAAAAAAAAAAAGGTCTAACCACCCCCCTTAATCATAATCATAATCTGCCCCTCCCTCAGGTGAGCTGCTGAGAACTTAACAGGTATCGCTGCCTCTCTTAGATCAGAGCTCGATTAACAAAGGCCAAACAGCGAAAAGCGATGCTCATTACCATTGATTCTGGCTCTCCAGGAGTCTGAGTCACACTGAGACTGTGTGTGTGTGTGTGTGTATACTTTGTGTAAACTGTTAATTCACTCTGAGGATCCTGCTATCAAGTGTTTGGCGTCTAAATGAGCATTCAAAACGTCATACAGTGTGTGGCGATATTCTACTTCCACAAAATGTTCAATTGGAGTTTGACTTAACTTAAGAGGGAAATGATGCATCTCACCACTGCGTTCTGGTATTTTTTCAGTTTTACTGACCCACTATTTGCGCTGGGTTTTGGTGTCTTTGTCTCTCGCTCCTCTGCATGTTGTGTCCTCCCTGCGGAGCTGCGCCCTGGGGGTTGGTGCGGCTATGAGGGGGGAGCCCTATTGAATTATGGATGGAGGTGAAGAAGGGATGAGGGCTGGCCTCAAGGGGACATGCCCCCCTCCATCTCCAACACTTCCGACTCTCACCCCACCCCACCCCCATCCTCGCTTTTCCCTCCCGCTTCCCTCTCTGCACAAGCAGTCACCATCCACGCGTGGCGTGAGGTTTGATGAGGGTGACTAGAGATGTGTCTCTCTCTCTCTTTCTGTCTTTCTGCTTTGCTGTTTTTCCTTCAGTCTCGTAATACTTTTGTCCTTATCTCTCTCTTCCTCTCCATCCCAGATTTTGTCTGGGAAAGTCAAAATGATAGAGGTCCTTTCAGTTAAAACTGATCTGTAGATGTTGAGAAAACGAGACAAAGCCATACAGTATCTTTGATTTTCTTCCTCTGTGAAATACCAGCAGTATTCGGCTGGTTTTGAAGGGGCTGCCATTCGTTTTTGTGTGATTATCTCTTCCTCTCAAAACCTAGAAAATGTACTGTGAGGGTTTTATTAATAGATATACAGTATACTGTAGTTTGTTTTTATATATAAAATACTCGTATTTATTAATTTTAGTCCCTTCCTCTTGCTTGTTTTACATTTGGTCAAATGAACTAAACAATGCAATAAGTTTAGAAGAGCTGTGAAAGACAAAAGGTTGATCTTGGAAGTGGTGACGGTGGGGCTGAATTCACATAATAATCTATGTGACATTTTGTTGTCTGTACAGAGAAGACTGTTTACTGTTGTTTTTGTTTTTTTCAGTGGTACATTCAGCCTCTGCTTGTTAGCTGTTATAAGACTAGAGATAAAGGGCTGGTCCACCTTGTTACAGCAAATAATATCTATTACAAGTATTGAAACAGCTGCATTTTGAGATATTCCAGAATAACACAATGCTGCTGTTTTCTCACTGTATCTGTAAAATGTTCCTTAGCAATATGCATATCTTTTTTTTTTCTTTACAGTTTCCCCAACTAAATATATAATTATCCTTTTAGGGTGGCTCAGTATCACATATAGACCACACATTATAAGTTTCATGTAAATGTCATACAAATTGGATGTAAATTGTTTGTCATATAAGGCCGATTTCATCAGAGTTCATCAAGTACAACATGTGGAAAAGACCAAAATTGTATTTTCAGTATCGCAATTCAAAATGGCAGACTTCCTGTTGGGTGTAACTTATTAACTTTTTTTGTACGTCTTGACGTGTTACATATGTGTTAACTGCAGGGGCCCGATTTTTTTAAAGTTTTGCAGGGGGCGCTAGCGTGCCATGTTTGTGCACCCATGCCTAGAACCCTTAAAATACGTACACTTTCAGCAGACTTTATGCAAGCACCAGAGTTTTTGAGTATATTAAACCCTACAAAAAGGTGATTTATTTGCCGGGGAAAAAAAGAAAGAAAGAAGAATTCCTTCAGTGTCAATAGAGCCTTTGCTGCTGTCGGCGCTCCGGCCCTAATAAGAAAAAAACAAAACTTTCCTAAACAGATTTACCCAAGATTAAAAATAAATAATAAAAAACACTGATCTTTGTAAAACTAATTTAATAATTCACATAGTTTCTAAATAAAATCCCCAAACTCAAAAAGGACTATCGCATCTAAAGAATTTGCTTTTCTCATGAGTTGACATTGGATTGTAATGGCTGGCTTTTAAAAACATTTTTTGGGCCTTTGCATTAATAATACCATATAGAAAAAAATGCAGGAACACAGGAATTATATAAGCATGTGTAACTGAAGCAAAAGTGTTTACTTTTTTGATTCACCATATAATTTCTCCATCACATACAATCATTTAAGTTACACAAAAACATTTTTTGCCTGTCTATGGTCAAGCTTTGATCCATATTGGTCCTTCCTTTTGGTTTTTAAAATGTTTATTGTTGTATGTTGTCATTGCTGTAGTGTAATAATACATCATAAAAGTATCCTTGCAACTGATTATCTATTTTTATGAACTATATTGAGGCATGGATATGATTATACTTTTATTTCTTCTTTTTGAGTGACAATAACTTTGATAACGGCGGACCTCTAAAACTCTGCATCAGTATTAAACACAGACGCTCTTTTCTTTCCACCCAGAAGCCTTCCTTTTTAAAATGTAATTTTGAACTACATGAACAGTGGTTTTCTCCATCTGAAATGTAGCGGCATCTTAATGATGTGCTTTGGCTCGTGCGTTTGGACAATTGTGCAAAAGGGGGTTTTAATGAAATCTATTATTGTTTTTTGTTGCAAGGGCAGTGGGGGAAGTGTTTACCTCACAAAATAGAATGCAGCAGCCCCCCAAATGAGAGAGAGAGAGAGAGAGAGAGAGAGAGAGAGAGAGAGAGATTGAATTAAAGTTTTATGACTGATGAATATTTCATGTTCTGGGCAGTGATTCCCACATTCTAGTGTGTGTTAGTACGAGTGTGTGCATGCATGACTGTGTGTGTGTGTACACTTTAGTCCCAGTATATATATATATTTATATGTATCTCTGGAATATATGCTGGGTGTTTTTAACCCTTTCTCCACTGTTTTGGGACACTACTGTATACAGGATGTTGCCTTGTTGCCAATTGTTGTACATTCAGCGTGTTCATGTTTGCTGCAATCAGTCCTGTTCTTCAATTGTCAACGAAGGAAGCTATATTTATTTTGGACCACTCATGACACGTTGCAAGTATTCAGTCAGAAAGTGAATCTTCGTTCTCGGATTGTATTTTCAATAGTTTTTTAAGCTGCAATGAGTAAAAAGCCTATAAATGAAAACATTTGTGTTGCAGATACATGTTTTTTCTTGGCTTTCCTTTTCTGTTAATCATCTTGTGACCTCTCAAATTTATCTCACAACCCAGTAGATTCCTATCAATAGGTTGGGTTCTATTGATATAAAACAATGATGGAAGCCTTTTCTTATTTCATTACTAAATATGAGACTATTGTCCTGTGATTGTTTAAGTTAGGGCTGGGCAATATGGAGAAAATCAACTATCACAAATATTTTGACCAAATACCTCAACATCAATATCGCAACAATATCGTAGTGTTGACTATTGGTGCTTTCACAAAATATTTACACAATGAGATTTTCGATTAATGGTCATAAGTAATTTAGATATAATGACTAAGTGGGTAAAGGCAAATAATAGAACAGTTACAACAGACCGGTAAGTTCAGAAAACAACCTTACTTTACTGTTATGCAGCCTTTAAAACAAGGAAAAGACAAGACTTATGCCATATTATGATATTCAAAATCTAAGACAATATCTAGTCTCATTTCACGATATTGATATGATATCAATATATTGCCCAACGCTTGTTTAAGTTGTTTCAATTACTATGGTAGAGAAAGTTAAGCAGCGGATTTGCAGTGGAGATGTCTTTGCTACTAGAGGATTACTGAATCTTGGCTTGTAAGTATTGTAATAAGGTTGAGTTTGTAGAATCAGATCCTACCCTTTACAAGTGACGAGCATGTTGTCATTCACATCTCTGCTGCTGTCCTCTGTAAAGCTCTTTGCTACAGTCCTGCTTGTCCGAGGCTTGACAAACAGTTAACTTGAGTTGACTTAATCGGTTTGCCGATGATCCCTTTGACCCAGTAATGGTAGCTCATGACGGCTATATAGATACAGATATGAGTCTATGAAGACAGACATTTGTTTGCCAAACAAGATAGGCTCTCCTCAACCATTGATTAAGCCCAGAGATTAATATGTCAGGTTGTTTTTCATCCATGATCTCTCACCGATCATCAACAGTAGCTTACACCAAGGGGTAATAATCGATTTTAATAGTATTTTTAGCTTAGTTTATTGATTACAACACATACTGTAGGTCTAAGCAAGCACTAGTTTGTGCACACGTCACAGGCTGAAAGAAAATCAATATTACTTATCTGAGTCTTTTGATCTACTCAGTTTTTGAGGTCCCATAATCTGTTTGCTTTACTCTAACCCTATGTATATGTTATGAGGTTACAGAGACCATTCAGTAACTGGAGAGAGTCGGAGATTATTCTCAAGAGAGACACCAAATCCCTGCTCAGTCATTTTACCCACTTGGGACTGGAATCACTTGGAGAGAGAGCTGAACGCCTTAAATTGTAAAATTGTAGCGCATAAGTGTGAAGCATCAAGACATAGTCCACTGGGAAAACAAATGCTTCAAATAATATACAGCACTGTCAACACATTAGCTTCTGCCAGTGATCCCAAATGTCAGTTTATATTTGCTCTTCATTTAGCATGACATGATGGGATGTGACATAATACACAGACATGGAAATTAAATATATAACATAAAGAGGGAGACCTTATTATTAAAAAGATTACTTTAACATGACACATTTTAGATTTTTCAAAACCAGTTGATGGAAACGCCGCTCATTCCCATTTTGCTTTTGCGACATTTCAAAATGTTCAAAATTAGACGGACTAGAATAAGGACTGATCCAAAGCATTAGGGTTTTTCAGGAAGCCAAACAGGGAAGTGAACCTCTCCACCCGTAAATGTTGGTAGAAAGAGGTTGCCACTGAACCTCAAAGGGAATTGAACCCCTAACGTATAAGTGCCATGCTGTATCTATTGACTTTACCACTGAAACGTGCCAGTGAATGTCTGTTGAATATTCGCAGGATGCAGACATTATGGATCATACACAATTTCTACTTGCTCTCCCCCTTCTCATTTCCATCCTTTTCTCTTCTGCACTGCGGAGAGCTGCATTTGCTGCATAATCGCCAACTGAGTATCTCCCAATTTTCTAGCCGGTTTCTTTTTTCCCCCGTTTTATAATTTGCCTTCACTCTACCAGCATGTGGTTTAATCATCAGCTACCTGGACAGGTTGAACGAACAGTGCTGACAAGTCTGAGTGGACGTAATGCCATTCAGAAAGTCAAAAAAACATATTTTCTTTCAAAAAGTATTGATGGCACCAAGTTAGACATTAATGATGGTACTTTTCAAAGAATAAAAGTATCTTTAATTTGTGGCTGACAAATGATAACCACTAAGAAATTAGATGATGAACCTTCAGTAATGACTTCCATGTAATGACTTCACTGTATTTTAGAGTAGAAATCCCATTTCTGTTTCCTGCTACATAGGTGTTTAGTGACAGTCTGCCACACTATTTTGTAGTTATTACTATTTAAACCAGTCATTGTTCCAGCCTCTTACTCTCAACTTCATGAAAAGTTGTTTGATTCAGCGTGAAATTCTGGGTGCTGCCCTGTCTCAAGAACTATACAGTATTTGCTCTTTCCTGTCTCATACATAGACTTCTAATGGCTGGTTTGACACGTTTGAGTATTACATATTTTTCGAAGCATTTTGCATTAAGCTCATGTCTGCCCTCAGTGACTTACAGCAGGTGAGTTGGTGACAAGAAAGTGCCTTGCTTAAGGGCACTTGGACAAGTCACATAGCTGTAATAACAATCCTATGAAATACAAAAACAGTAAACACATGTTCTTTATCTATACTTTGATCCTGTATTTCATAGCTTTTACCTATTTAAATACAAAATCTTGCATTCATATTGATAAAAAAAATAAAAAATAATGTAAGGTCTGTTTACCCTGGAGAGGTGGAAGAGGTGATGGCATGGTGCACTTTGCTGGCACATCTCTGTATGTTTACATGCATTTATTTTTCTTCCTGCACGTGGGTGTGCATATTGTTTACGTAGCTGCCTGTGTACTCCCTAGGTGAATTATTACTGTACATTTATTTGTGTGTACTTGTGTGTGTGTGTGTGTGTGTGTGTGTGTCTCAGAATGGACAATACGGATTCAGCCAACTCGCAACATATAGGCCTAGCTATTCTGCTCTCCTGCCACATCATACACAGACATTGTGTGTGTGCGTGTGTGTGCACGCCATCCACTGTGTATACACCAGCCAGCGGCCCTTCTTTCTTCTGACGCCCTGCTCTATCTTCGGAGCAGAAGAACCGCTCTCGCCGTTTTGCTGGCTGACGTTGCTGGCAGGAGTCCTGGGGACCGACGGGGGGAAACAATTCTAACAAAGTGGCATGAATTAATGCGACTAATTAACACCACGTTAATTATTTGTAAATTGCATGTTTGGGTACACGTTACTTGAGAGGCATATGCTGCTTGTCGTGTTTGCCCAAACAAGTGCCAGCTAATCTGTATCTCTGGAGTGCCCCGCGTCTGAAGATGGGCCAATCAGCATGGTGCAGGAAAAACACATAATAAAGAAGAAGAAGAAGAAGAGAGTTAGAAAGAGAGAGGGTGAGAGAAGTAGTGTGAGGAAGGAAAAACTAATAGGATCGCCAACAAATACGTTTCATCTCGTCTGGACTTGATGCAAGTTTTTTGTCGTTCTGCAACTCTTTGTCTGAAGTTTGTTTGGCGTGTGCACTGTTGGTGAGTGTAAAATCTGACTGCCTATTAAAAGATTAATGATAGTGTCTTCAACATGGGGCTACAACATGGGGCTGACGAGGCGCCTTTTTTGGCAGTGTGGTTAATGATTGTGTTGCTAATGTCCTTCATGTCACTGTGGAGTTCTCTTTTAGTCCACACTTAGTACATCTTCTGTGATGGCTTCATTTGTACTTTTGTTTTGGTAAGCCTTTACCCACTGAAACTAACACTGCAATGACTACATGATTATTCAAGAGGTTGGTCAACAGAAAATCATTTAACAACAATTTTTCATTTGTTATTTAAATAAATGTTTTAAGTAAAAATCCAAACATTCTGTCTCTGATTTTCTGTGTTTTGTACATTTCTAAATTTAATATCTTTGGTATCTTTGAATGTTTGGACTATTTGCTGAGCGAAAAAAAGCAATCTGAAGACAACAAGTCACTGCTTGTCAGGCTGCAACTAGCAATTATTATCATCACATAGATTAATCTGACAAGAAGTGAAGCATGCCCATCAATAGATCTGAAAGTCATTTTGAAATTACTTGTTCTGTCCAATCAACAGAACATATCAGTGGTTTGATTATTGTTCCAGTCAAATATCTTTTTTAAAGTTCCCCTGAGCAAGACAATGAGGTCTGCAGTATAGCAACTCAGCTACATAAAGCGTTTGCTTTCAATATAAATAGTGAGTGATGGAGCCCAAAAAATATTTGAAGAGAAACACGAGACTACTGTGCTTGAAATGATCCCAAACTTGCATGGCTGCCATTACATGCTTATCTATCACTCTGTCACTCTGGGCTACGCACACTAGGTTTTATTAGGACAGTTTTGGTTGAGAAGACACAACCAAAACTCCTGCATGGCTTGGTGAAACGGGCAAGAAGCAGATCTGCGTATCACCTGAGCATCCCCCCTCCTTCCCATTGTCTCTCTCGCCTTCTCTCTCCTGCTGTCTTACCCTCTCTTACTGTCTGTCTCTCCTATTACCCCTCAGTGAGTCTTCTCTCCCTCATTGACAAGCCCTTATTTTTTCATCTTCCCTCCTAGTTTCTTCTCCCTCTCTTTCATCCCTTGCTCATTTTTTCGATCCCAATCCCTCTACACCCTCCCCACCACACACAAGCACACACACACACACACACACACACACACACACACTCTACCCCCTCCCTTCCTCCCCCTCGTCTCCTCAGAGCTCCTCCGCATTAGCAGTCAGCTCCACTCCTAGACGTACTTTGTTTTTCAACCGTGGTGGAGACTGAGCGAGGGTGGGAGCAAGATACAGAAGAGAGAGAGCGAGAAAGAGAGAGGGAGAGAGTAAGAGAGAGCATCATTTTCACAGTCATACACGCCGATCGGACCCTGTAGCTCACCCTCCCTCCCTCCTCTTCCCTCAGCCACTGCTCACGATGCCAAACATTTTATGTGTTATTTAGTCATGCCTGACTTTATCGAATTTGAAAAACATGCCAGTCACGGGTACACCCTCCCCCCCCCCTTGTCTCCCCCCTTCACATCCCCCACACCCCTCACCCAACCGCCAACATCATCCTCATCTCCCTCTCTCTCGAATGAGGCTCTACCATCCAGGTCTGACCTCAAGAGCCTCTCGAGCCACTGTCTTTGGGGACATTTCACTTCTAAATAAGTTTTATTCCCAGACTTCACTACCCCTTTTCCTCCTCCTCTGCACAAACACCTTGTCCTGACCACCCACCCCGGGGGAAGGAGAGAGAGTCAGAGAGAGAGCATAATTCTAGCCAACAAAGTGTTGACTCTAAAATGGATTATTTCTGCTTGAAATCAGAGGCCATGTACTGCTGGATAATATGGCTGTCCCGTTTTTTTTTTCCAGCAGTGTTCTAATGATGGAGATTTGACCGGCAGCAAAATGTTGAGGAGTAGAGACTTGTTCCACTAGGCACAAGAGGCTAAAGGAAATCCCAACATGCCTTCCTTCATAATCCTAAAGTCAGGATTCATGGTTGTTTCTTTTTTGCTGTTATTTAACTGTCTGGCATAGCTCAGCGGGTAGACCGGGTCTCTAACACTTATTGGGATTAAGGGGTGAATTCAAGTTGATCTAACAATGCAAAAAACTAAACAAAACAATTTACAAAGACATTACTTTAATCTATTGGTTGAACTTCTCTCCTCACATGGTGTAAAGGTGTTAGAACTTGTTTATCATTGGTGGTGGTTTGTTGGTTATTGTTACAATACATGTACTGAAGATCAGGCTCAATAAACCCCACTCATCCTCCTGAACACAAAGACTGTATGTAAATGTATTTTTTTAACAGTAGTCATTTGTTCAAATTAGCCAAGCTACGCCACACTCTTTCCATATAACTCCTGGTAACTGCGAACTGCTCACATGGGTACAAGTACCACTGGTAGGGAATCACGTTCAGACAGACATTAGCCCTGGATAACAAAAAAATGCAGCCCCCTCATTCATTTTAATGAGGCCATTCCAATGACGCAGCAGGGTACCAATGCAGAAGCAACAAAAAATACCGCTGGGTTGTGCAGCGAGGAAGATGAACTAAGCTTGCATTTGCTGGATTTAAACGTGGCAGCACATTTCTGGTAGATAACTCTGTAACGTGAAGACCTTAGTTCAACCTCACCAAAAAATAAAACAATGGCCATGATAACTTTCCAGATTTTTTAAATCCTGTGCCAGTGTGTTATAAACAGCTGTGCAGTGTTTTTACATCTGAGAAACTCACACTCCTCTCTTACTCAAACTGGACCTGCTGGATCCTATTTTATTGTCTTACTGATACCAGCCCACCAGTCCTCACAAAGGCAGACCCCTACATACAGCAGGGCTGTTTTCTTTTTACAAATGTAAACTTAAACTACTGTGTGGTCAGTGTAGCTCATTACAGCAACGGACCTTGGTGTACTGTAAACATTATTTGTGTTTTGCTGAGGTGTCTTGTTAATCCCATTGGAGATGGGCAACAAGATGGCACTTAATTCAAAAATATTCAAAAGGAAATTCATTTGGGATCTGAATATTTTGAAGTGGGGACATCCAAAGTTTGCAGCCAGTGGTACAAATATAAGTGTAGGACCAAACAGTCTATGGTTCAGATCCCCTGTGCGTTTGAATGAATGAGAAGCACTTTGCCGTTCAGTAACTATGGGCTCTGCCCTTGAGCAAGTCAAGTTGCTCAAGTGGAACTTCCCAGTGATGTTTGGATGAAGCCTGTGGTTGCAGTGCAGATCTCAAGCCTGTATGTGTGCAGCAGTGTGAATTAGAGCAGTGCTGAAAATGAGTATCTGTGTTCAGCAGAAAACATATAGCTTGAAAAGTAAAGTCTAGAAAAAGAGGCTTTTTAAGGAGGAATGTGCTGCTAAGATGTGATGTTGGAGACTCTATGTGCCGTTCTGCAGATGGTTCTGCACAGCTGTTCAACAAGTAACATAAACTGCAATATTGAGATCTGCAGTTAGCAATTTTTGTCCCAAGTGAAAGCTGTTTGACGCACCTGATCTCTGTCATTGCTGTGCAGAATCCCTGATCTACATATTAAGTTGTGCATTGCTTTATACTCTGGACAAATCCGGTGCATTAGCATCTAATGTTTCACTTTTGCCTCGGTCAAGGGGTTTTTCACTATTTTGTTCATTAATAAAAATGATCGATAAAATAATCTTCAAAATAATTGAAAAGTAATCATTAGACTTTACTTCTTTCTTTTTTGAAAGTGACAAAATAAAATGTTATTAGAAAAAGTGACTATCTTTGCTGGTTTTTGAAAGGAGATTTTGGAGTAACCAAGTTAACTAGGCTTAACAAGAGATACTGTTGATATTTTCATAATCCGAAGTTAAAAGCTTAGATATAAAGGCATTTTAGGACATGATTTTGTACTATAAAATGCATCCAAGTATTCAGGAATCTGTATCTTGCATGCCATCCCAGTGCATCCATAATGTTTTGGGAAATGTAAACCTCTCTCTCTGTATCATCTTTTCTTCTCCTTGAAGCCAGCCAACACAGAGGAGATGGAAACCAGACAAAGCCTGAGGGCTATAAAACACGGAAGACACTTTCTCCCTCCCTGACTCCTGCTCCAGTTTTAATCATGCAGCCTGTTCATTGTCTCTTTAGGCTTCTGCAAACAGTTTGCACTGCAGTAGTTGTCCGTCTTACTGAATAAGTATAATATTAAACTTAGTCATGGGATCATATCATTCTGAAAATATGTGAAAATACTTTCTTGTGCAGTCTCACTCATATGAAGAATATTAAAAAAGAGTTAAATGAACTATCATATCTTCAACAAAGTGGATGGAGAGGCCTAAATTCATGATATTGACACATTTTAAAACGCTTAAATCTTCAGATAGGTTTGCAAAAGTAGAATTTACCTCACTGCATCAGAAGATTCATTTGACTCTTGGGTTAGGGGGAAATCGGACTCAATCGAAGAATAAAGGATTTAGATCTTGGATCGTGAACAGGTGTCCTAAGGCAGCCTAGTGTTCGATTCAGGCATTCCAATAGTTTCTATAAATCTATAATGTTCCTGTTGCATTGAGAATCTTGATTCATAAATGGAACACAATCAGCAGTATGGCTGCAGCTCAATAGCATATATTCAGCAATGAGTTCATTCAGATTCATCATGATTTCTACAGCCCTGCTAAACATATAGTACTGTATTTGTGTGGGTTAATTGTTATGTACTTATTGTTTAGTCCCCTTAGAAGGCTTTTCAGCTGTTAATGAGACTGGATAAGGGACAAATATGAATGCTCGCATTCTGTAAAAAACTGACATTGGCAGCATTAAAAGCAACCAGCTGTTAATGAGTACAAAGGTTAAAGTCAAATCAATAGACAACAGACTTCCCTGTATTCCTTAAAGGATTTTCTATGCCAAAAAAGAGGTCAGATTGGAAAAACGGAACATCTTTTCCCTCAAATATTTAATCAATTTCATTAATTTGGACATCTGATCAGTCTCTGCCTCCAAGGAGCTTTTGACAGCCAATAAAATATTTCTATTTATTATTGAATCTACAGCAGATGTCCTTAGGAAGCAGTTACTTTGCTATTAAGATTTTCTTAGCCAAACAACTATTTAATATACTTTTTATTATTTTGAGGGTTGTGCTCTCTTTAATCTTTTTTGTGTGTTTGGTGAATGTCCAGTGTGAGAAGTTACTCTCTGTTTACTGTATTTATGCTAAGCTAAACTAATGGGCTCCTGGCTCTGTCAAATACTTAACGCACAGACATGGGTCTAGTATCAATCTTCTAAACTCCCAGTAAAAAAGTAAATATTTCTAAATATTGAATTACTCTATTAAGGTGTGGGAAAATGTATATAGCCTTATATAATAGCAGTAGTTACAGTAGTTTCAGCGGTAGCCTTAACATTGTATACTAACTATCGTAGTAGTAGAGATAATAGGGTGAATACTAGTAGTAGCATCATTACAGTCTATTAGTGATTAGTGTTAAAATGGCAGTATGTAATCACCCTCCTTTGCTTATCAAAGCCCACTGTCTTCTTTCTAAATCATTTCCCGTTTGCCGTCCTTCCATATTAAGTATCTCTTCCGTCTCTTTTGTCTCCTCGCAGCAATCGGACGGACGTTGATCCCCCGCTATTTTAGCACGGTGTTTGAAGGAGGGGTCACCGAGCTCCACTACATCCTCAAACACTCCAAGGAGTCCTTTCACAACTCCTGCATCACCCTGGACTGTGATCAGTGCACCATGGTCACCCAGCACGGGAAGCCAATGTTTACAAAGGTAACGCCTGACCCCGGAGCTTCTCCCAGCATGAATAATTGATCACACGCTATGATAATGGACCAGGCAAAGTGTTCAACTGGTTAAATAACAAAACCATTACACCCTTTGATTCTTTCCTGTTTCACTTCATCCCCGTCTTTTTTTAAAGTCACACCTGGTGGCCCCACGGTCAAATATAGGAAGGTGTTTGGGAAGGTTTTACAACTACAAAATGATAAATTATCTGCTGTTTGTATAAATATTAAGTGTTTATTTCTGATTTCTGAAGGACAATGTAGATAATTTTAAAGAGCTGTGGTGAAAAAAGTATTTTATTTCTTATGTAGAAGTACCAATATTACACTGTAAAATCTTACTTAAGTAAAAAAGTATTACCATCAAAAAATACTTAAAGTACCAAAAGTCAAAGTGCACATTCATTTATGAATGATATATACTATAATATTTGATTATAATTAAGTGACGCATTAATGTGTTCACTTTAATGTTGCAGCTGGTAAAGGTTTTAATCCCTTTATATTGTGCTGGGTAGCTTAACATATAATTATATATCATAATTTATTAATTTATTTATATTTAGTATTAAAGCATCTGAACAACAGAACAGGTTTTCAGAGGTTGTGGCTGATTAGACCTTTTGAATTTATTAGGTCACAAATTCAAATCTTGATATACCAATAAGATGCCCTGTCAAGAGCAACAAAAGGAACAGGAGACTCAGAAAGATGTGAATCAGTCACAGTCAACACACTCCAACCCAGTCTTTGGAAGAGGTCTCATCAGACAGATTAACTAAAAACATCTGCTTCGATGTTTAGAGCCTTTTATTAATCTAAATATGCAAAGTAACGAGGAACTGAAGTTATCAAATAAATGAAGTTAACTAAAAGTACTATTTAGTTGAGTAGAGTTAGTAGCATAAAATAGAAATACTCAACCGATGTACCTTAAAAAATTCACCTGAGTACAGTACTTGAGTAAATTTACTCATTTACATTCTACAGCTGTCAAAGAGTTACTTAACATAAAATACACCTTTTAAGTGGTATATTTTATTATACTACCAATTCTGTCTGCATTCTCTAGTGTTTGGTACAACAGAAAATCCTTTTCTCTTTCCAGAGAGAATCTCTCTTTTCAGCATATTTTGAATTTCGAAGGAGTAAGAACATCAACACAATATCTACAAATTAGGACTTAATATTTTATGTCTTAAGGAAAGGTTTACAATGTTTCAAGTCTGCCTTAACCCCTTATGTTGTACCCGGGTCAAATTAACCTGTTTTCCTTTATCAGTGTTCTTTTTAATTACCCAAAATAACATGATTGATTCCACACAACGCTCTTTGGCGAGTAGAAATCTCTACTTTCATTAATTTTGGGCTGTCTTATTCAATTTTATAGCATTTGAAACAAAAACATTGAAGTGGTTTTGAAATAGTACTGAGTAAAAGCTGACATTTTCCAGTCTGTGATTATTCATTAATTCCTTTAATTTTAGTCTAAATAATTACTAATGTCTGCTTTTTTAATGCAAACATTAGGTGTAATTTCCTATAAATGGGATTTATTGACCATGAATTAAAAAATAAAAACAATAAGTTAGTTTTACGTAATGTTGAAAACGTCAAAAAAAGTGACAAACATTGAAAAAAAATGTCATAAGTGATGAAAAAAGGAACAAAAACTTAAGAAAAAGTTTAAAAAATGATAAAAAGCATCAACAAAGCGTTGATTTTCAATTTTGACGGGAAGACAACACAAAGGTTAAGAAGAGTGTTTTAAGAACATTAACACAGTTATTTACAGCTGTGATCTTTCCTCCAGTTCATACGGGCCGCTAAAAGAGATCCCTTTCTAATGAGCTTCCATTTAAAGTGGAAAGGGAGAAAATTGACAGTCACTTAACATTAGAAACGCACTATGGGGGCCAGTATGGAAGGGGGGATGAGTACAGCAAGCCTAAGTAGTTTTAGGACATACTTGAGTATTTGTAAACCACAACTGCAATCATATTGACTGTTACTGCATGTTGAAGTCATAGCATTAAAATATCTCAGCTGAAAAATGCACCCTTTCTGTATTTTCCTATGACCAAATATCTGCAATAACCAGAGTTTAGAATTAATTCATGGAAATGTCACACATAGTTATAATTACCCTCTTTACTTATCAGCATTTGGGCCTTCTCCCAGGCCCCAAAAATCCACTGGCATTTCTCATGTTAAATATGTCGACAGATTCTTAAGCCCTCAGGTACTCCAAAGGCAAAAGCTAAGGGGACTTAAATACGATATTTGAAGAGTATGGTTTAGTTTGCGGTATAAGTGAAGCAGAGGCCGAAGCTGGGGAAAACACAAATTGCGCAGGTGAGATAATCCAAACCTGACATGAGGTCTTCTGGAAGCACTAAAGCTGAGCTCATCTGCTTTTGTCTTTGGGGAAAGAATCCCCCCGTGAGCCGGAGTGAATATCTGCTTCACCACAGTCTGATCCAGATGGCTAGCTGACTCTTAGTGTTCTTCTGCTGACTGTCTAAATGAATCTGAGGTACAGATACCTTGTCAGCGCCGAGCAGCCGAGCTAAAGGGATTCCATGTTCCCTGTACCATGAACCCTGAGCTGCAGTACTAGACTGGATTGTTCTGACATTAAACAGCTATACGCCCTCTTGTTTTCAGGACTTGACAGTATGCACTCAGTCTTGACTGTGTGTGTGTGTGTGTGTGTGTGTGTGTGTGTGTGTGTGTGTGTGTGTGCGTGTGTGTGCTCGCGCGCATGCGCTTGTCTGCGTGTGTGAGTGTGTGTGTGTGTGTGTGTGTGTGCGTGTGTGTGCGCGCGTGCATGCGTCTGTGTGTGTGTGTGTGTGTGTGTGTGTCTTTGTGTGTGTCTTTGTGTGTGCGTGTGTGTGTGCGTGTGCGTGTGCGTGTGCATGCAGAGTCTGAAATTAACTTTTTGGCTGGCCTTGCCAAGGGCTGTGAGACTCCAGAGTGAATTTAAAAAAAACATCACTGCAAAGAAATCTCCATTTAAGCAAGTCATTTTGTCCGTTATTAAGAACTTAAATCTTATTTTCTGAGAAGAAATAAGATTATTTTACTAGTTTTCAATATAAATGAACTTTAACTTATTGACAGTAAGGAAGTGATTTGCCTTTTCTGGCTTGTTTTTAAATGTTAAATCTCTTTTTGAACAAATTCTTTATAACAGGGAAACAAAATCTGATTAAATTGAGCTGTTTTCACCTTCTGGTAGATTTGTTTGTTGTTTGTACAAACAGTATTATAGTTTAAAGGCCGATTTTAAATAAAAAGTTTAGAAAGTCTGACAATTACCTATTGACCCATGTTCTCTTTCTCACATAAATGTTCCTCGTAACCTAACAGAGATTCTTTAGAAGTATTCTGTACATTTATTATGAGTAAGGTATATGCTGTTTCTAAGTATACTCAAAAATATATTGAGCATAATTTTTATAACAATATTTTCTTCCTTATCAGCAGAAACACTGATATCGATAGACTGTATATGAAATAAGCCAGTATCGGCTTATATGTTGACTTGGCCAATTTATCGGTGCAATTCTACTTTACACTCATGTGCAACGATATTTATAAAAATACACATTACATACACAACTGCTTTGTAAAAAGGCTGTGCTTTTTATGTCAAACTATATAATTACTTTCTATTATTGTTAAATTTGTGTAAGTGTTTCTGATTGAATTTTTTCCTGTGGTAGGATTTAGGCTTGATATTTGTCTGGATGAACAGGGTCTGCATAAATATCTGGAAGATTTATAAATAATTTTATAGGGAAAACATGTTCATTTTTCATATAAATGTAAACCATACCTGTACTCACTCTACCTGTTTTGAAGCAAAACATCCATGCAATCATTAAACAATCAAACATGTGTTGTAATACTTCACATTTTTAAATAAATTCTGACGAAAAAATATATACACTTGAAAAACGTTTGAGTGTAGCGCAGTGCACAACCTTTATTTAGCATACCAAAGTCAACTCGTACCATCAATTCAGATAAGACAGGTGTAAACCTGAGTACCAAAGTGTGTGTGAGTGTATGTTGGTGTATATTTACATGCATGACTGGCCAGATGTGGGTTTGTGTTGAGGGGGTTCATGAGGTTGCAACGGTTTTTCTGTACATTTGGAGGGGAGCTGATTTGGTAGTCATGTTGTGTATGTGTATGGTGTGAATGGATGTTTTGAGGTGGGGGGGGGGGGCTCTTTGTCTTATCATATCAATAAATGGTTATGAAACATCCCCAATAACACAAACAGGAAATGTCTTTTTGTGTTGCTGTTGTTTGGTTTTTGTAAACAAGGCTCCCCAAAAGGAAAAGAAAAAACATAATATATTATGAGTGCCCGATATTAACCGTACAGAACAGAAACAGAACGGCCCAGGCCTGGTCAACAAAAAGCTAAATTTGATGCTCGCAGCGCTGCTCTCTTTTCATCTTCACCTAAATTGGATGAGAAGAATTAATTCATTAGAAAAAAAGAAAAAAAGAATTCCAATAACTGAGCGTGTTCTCCCTGAGCTCCCAGCAGCAGCAGCGAGCCTGCAGCTCTGGAGGCCCGAATCTCAATCAGCTCTGCCTCGCCTCGCTTTCCTCAACCTCCACCACCACCCCTCCTCATCCCCCCATCCTCCCTCTATCCCCACCACCACCCCTCATCCTCTCTCTCATCCCCCTGCCTGACTCGCTCGCTTGCTCTCCTCTAGCTCTCTTTACTTCACCGCTCCCTCTCACCCCCCCTTCTTTTTCTTCTCATCCCCCCCCCCCCCACCTGCACCCTGAACACACACACATACACACACTCGCATCCTTCATCCCTAGAGAAATCATCCCCAGCTCCCCCACTCGCTCTCTTGCTCTCCCTCCTTTCCTCTCTCTATCTCTCTCTCTCTCTCTCTCTCTCTCTCTTTCTCACCTCTCTCTCTCTCTCTCTTTGCCGGTATCTGTCTCTTTGCTCGCCCCCTCTATCTCTCTTTTTCAAAATTTCACATTGAGATTTGGTTTTATTGGCATTGCCATATTTAAAGAATAACTCTGGTTTATTACAATTTGTGTATTTATTTTTTCGAGTTTTATGCATCATTAATGATGAGATCTGGGATGCTAAAAATACATCATACAGGGAAAGAAACACCAGCCGGCAGACTAGTGTACTTTGGTTTATTTGACATCATGAGAAAAAGGACATCAAATCCCACACAATAACATTAAGGTCAAGGTTAAAAAAAAGTCTAAATAAAGACTAACTGCCATTGTAATCTTTGGTGTAAACGTAGCAGGAGTCCAGGTGATAGGCCAATATCAAGCTACCAACAGTTAATACCTATACTGGTAATATTAATCCATTAAATCATTTGAGAAAAATGAAGAGGCATGATACCCAAACATCATCAGTACTGCCAATCTTGTACACACTTTTCCTGTATTGAGGCATTATTACTGTGTGCAAACTTTAGTTTTTAAGCCTAAATAAGATGGTTTACATACAGGGGCACTCCATATAGATTTTTGTATCAGCATCTTTCCTTCACTTGCTTTGTGCATCCGAAAAACCCATGTTCTAGCACTGGGAACCATCAAGCTGTCACGTAACCATTCTGAGCTGCAGCATAACTGTGTATGAAGTTTTAGATATGGTGTTTATTTTTTATTTCCGTTTACTAGGAATGTGCTCTTAAGATTCTCATAAATACATCATTTAGAATGAAAAGAACCTAAAAAATGACTACACTCATTAAATATTAATCGACTGAAACGACGATTAATCATCTAATCGACTAAGAGGGGGCAGCCTTACTAAACTGTGACCTTGTTTACAGTTTGTCTAATCTTCTTTGCTTGTGTTTCTCGTCCTTTATGACTTAATTGTAGTGATTTTACCGTGTTTCCAAAACTATGAAACTAGGCTCAGGTTGCACAGTAATCAACCAGAATTATCCTTAGAGCACAAAACAGTATGTTATGTTTGTCTCTAAAAAAAGATAACAAAAGGTGTAACTACAATGAGAGAAAAACAAATCCCTGAATACAAACACTAATTAAAGGAATTTATATATAATGTATTGGTTGAAAAGTGATGGAGTATAGGAGCTCAGCACAGTCTCACGTGTTCGGCTCACTCTATCGCTTCCTGTCATTGTTCACCTGGCAGGATGCTGCAGACTAACGAATGGGCGGAGTTATCAGGGTGCTGAGAGTGGGTGGTGCTTCCCGGGTGCTGGTGGACAATGTGTGCAGGTTTTGAAGGCAGCGAGGTGTTGACAAGGTGACACGGGGTGCCAATTTGACCAAAAGCCCCGAACCTCCCAGCAGCCCCCGGCATCCCAGCACCTCTATTCACTACCCAGCAGGCTTTGCTTGCCCTGGCCAGCATGTGTTGGCTCGGAGGGCACGGCCCTTGTTACCGGTGCCCAGTTGGGGGTTTCTTCATGCTGGGAGGCGAGCAAAGAGCAAAAGGCGAGTTTGTGACATGGCGATCTCAGCTCAAGTAAATTTAATTCCCTGAGTGGAGAAATTGACTAGTAGAAGTGTTACTGCAGAGCAACTGTGTGTTTTTCTGAGCTTTGCTGGGATTTCAGTTTTTCAGGCATGTTATTATTGTCACTATACCTTACTTTTGTTTTATTGTAGATACAGAATTAGGGTAATGTTGCAGTAATCTACCTTTATCAGTTATAGTACAAAATGTAATTTCCCCTTGTAGGATTAATAAAGTATGTCTTCTTCTTCTTCTTCTTCTTCTTCTTCTTCTCATACTAATAATTCTTCTAATACTTAATCGTATTTTGTGAGGTACGTAGATTTCTAAGAAGAAAAAGAATCAATTCTGTACCTTAACATGACAGTGAAGGTTATTATTTAATTATAATGAGGTCTACAGCATTATGTATTCCTCTGGTGAATATAAATAGGATCAGATAAATATGATGGGCTCAACTATAGCAAGAGGCTGCTGACATTCCTTTTAATACTGTAAATCAACATGACCCCCTGTATCTTTAAGTATGGTAGAGCTTCATATTACACAAATTTGTATTGGCACTGTAAATTGTTGTGATTATGATGATGTGACAGGAGACCTAGACTGAGTAACTGAGTAATCCTCTCCCCTTCCTTTAAGTTTTTTTGTGTTGCCTTGTCCCTATTTTATGTCCTCTCAGGTTTTCATTTCATTCTATTTACTATGACATGCGTTGCTGTATTGTGTTTGCATTTAGATTATTTACTGATTTGTCTTTTTGTTTTGTTGCTTTTTCAATATACAGACAGTACAGACCGTGTCCATGAGTCCACCACCTTTTTATTCAGTTTAATTTGCATATTTACATGTCTTGCAGTTAGGCTTTAGGTGATATACTTTTATAAATAGTTTTGGAAACTCCAATTATATACTATTTATACATTTGAAATTAATTCTGCTGTAGACAATTACACCATATGTATTTTGTAGTTCATTCAAGCTGTAAAACTAAGTTCACAGTAGTAAGTTGATTGTGATATTGAGGTATGCAGTAACATCTTGCAGCCACACCGTCATAATGCATTTGCTTTAACTCAGAGGAGGATGCTAATGTTCACTTTCATCATTGATTAATTGTTCCATTAATTTGGTCAAAAGGTAATAGGGTAACTATCATAGAAATCTAAGAAAACACGCAAATATTCATAGGTTAGAAGCAGAAACCAATGGGTTTTCCTTAATTACATTAACGTATTGGCAGTAACACACATTTGGATTATATGTCCTGTAAATTAACCATAAATAACAATTAATGCTATAATCTTAAACTTTATACTTGCTGATATTCAAGGTGGTGTTGAGGTGCAGTATTATAAAGCATGTCAGCTTGTCACTACAGCATATTTTGTCAACTTTTATCCTATTTATATTCACCCGAAGCAGTCATGAGTGCTCATAATAATCGATTTAATGACATTCAGCCCCTCTGTCGTTAAATGATTGTCATGTTTAGGTACAGTATTGAATACTGTCTCAGCAGCAGGACGCTGTTATTCTTTTCTTGCTCTTTTGAGCCAGAGATCCCCTGATCTCCGCCCCGTTGTGTGGAAGATTTATGACCCTGCTCTTAAATCAATGGGGACACTCTGTGAGTGGCTGTACCATTTAATGGACCACTTTTAATTTAAGGGGATTTTCCTTCTTTTAGTTTTCATAAGTGAACACTGTTTAGCTGAAAAAAAAACACTGTAGTGAAAAATATTAGATTTTAACAAATTCTCTCTCACTATGGAGAAATTAATAGCTTTGTATGATTGAATCTACACTGGATTTTGTGGAGAAGGGCTGCCTTGGTTCCATTTGTGGTTAATATATCCCTACACCAGTGCCACTAAGACAAATTCCCATACATTTATTGCACTTGGCAGTTAAGGTGATTCGTATTCTGGTTCTGATTTAGCTGGTTTGCCAATGTATTTATTGGATACAAAGAAGCGGAAAGCTTGCAGAGAAAAATAGGAGGCAATGCTAAAGACACAGTTGACACTATGGGCAAAGAGTCCAGCATCGTTTCACAGTAGGCTACTGCACCTGAAAGCCTCAGAAGACACTGGCTCACTATAAAGACAATTCAAGTCCTTTCAGTGCTGGTAGCTAAACACCATAAATCTAGATACACTTTTGGGATTGATGCAAAGATGTTCTTATTTCCTCATACATGCCTAAGTATTTGGTCTTTTAATAAGTTTCAGCTGCCCAACGGGCATGAAAACTCATCCACACACATAATGACCATGATGCATTTAATTTCAAGGAGATGAAACAGCAATGGATTATAAATAGCAGTCTGTCTTACGTATAATTCAAGATGGGCTGAGGGGGAGGGGGGGGGCTAGGTGATGCTCAAAACTGTAGGTATATGCATATATAGTATGTCTACAATACAGAAATATGTTTTTTGTTCTTAATCATCAGTGTACTTTCTTTTCCAAATAATATTCAGTATGTGGTTTTGTTCAGACAAATTTTTAGATACGTGGTTTTTACAAGATTTGAGTTATTGGAAAACAAATATTAATGACTGTAATAGACACATGTGATCAAAAACAAGGTTCAGGTGTTTGTAGCGGTCTAGAAGTGTTGTTGTCTAGTTGTATAAAGAATTAAAGTGCGGCTACTGTTGTTCAAAAGTTTCTGTCGTTTTTCATTTGTTCTAGTCTCAAAGAGTGGGAACATTATAGAGAATCCACATTTTACAGTCAAGACAGCAGAGAAGTCGCTCTGTATTCCGTTTTTTTTGCAGCAGTCAAGCTTCTATTTATACTTTTTGTGTGTGTTGGAGTTAGTGGTGCAGCACGTGACCAGCAAGGGTAGGTGGGTGGGTAGTGGGGGAATGAATGAGGGTGAGATGGGTGGGAGGCTTGTAGTGGTGTTGATGGGGAGATGGGGAGTGTGTGTGTGT
>NC_048416.1:24786893-24803813 GCF_013103735.1 Etheostoma cragini
ATTATGGCCGCTAGCCTCTTTCTTGCTGATCCTCAGGAGACCATCTGCGCTGGGGGCATTGATTAGAGTGTGTCTGGTGGGATTACATCTTTGCCGTTGCCATGCCAACTAATCAGCTGATTTTTTTTCCCCCTTCTCTGTCTGTCTCTCCGTTTCTCTCTCTCTCCTCTTTCTCCCTGGTTGTCACAGCAACGAAATATGGGAGAAGCATAAGGGCCCCGGCAAGCGCTGAATTCAGCTAAAGGGGCGAAATTTTTTTTTCAATGTTTCTCTCGTTCTCTCTCTCTCTCGCTCTCTCTCTTTTTCTCTCTCTCTTTTTCTCTCGCTCTCTCTCCTCCTAATTGGCAACTCTCTCTGACCTGAAGTTCTTTTGTCTCTGGTGTAAACACACCCCTCTCCAGATTACATTTATTTTCACATTTTAGAAATAGCTGGATAGTTGAGAGGCCCAAGGACAGATGCTCTGAATAAGGGAAGCGAGCAGAGTAAATATTGCTAGCATAATAGCTGCTCCATTCTACCAAGTCCTTGCACAGTTTTCAAAACGGAGACAAAATCCTTTTAACATTTAAAAAAAAAAATCAAAATCACGCCTGGGCAATAAACACAATTTTTTTTGTTTTCTGTGTTGAAATCAGTGACGGCCGCCTGCCAGCCGGTTAAGGATTGCTGGAAAATGTATCTGACTCAAGAGGTATGTAAAGTAACACTAACTTTGTGATATTTGTCCAGGTTTGTACAGAGGGTCGTTTGATACTGGAGTTTGCCTTTGATGATCTGATGAGGATCAAGACGTGGCACTTTACCATCCGGCAGTACCGAGAGCTCATCCCCCGCAGCATCCTAGCCATGCACGTAAGTGTGACATCATTAACAAGCGACAAAGCCCCCCAGATCTGCCCATTTAAGGTTTCAATTTTTAAATCCTAACGAGGGTCTGTGCACTCTGCCAAGACACTTTTAAAAGCTTTTCATGAGCATATGAAATTTAAACGCCAACAAAGCAGTTTGGAGGGATTTTTGCAAACCAATTTATTTGCAGACATCAAAGGCCACCAAGGATAAAAAAGGGCCCTTGTCTGAAAAGGGAGAGGGAGGGGAAAAAACAAGGTCGAATGAATTATCTGCTTAATTCCACTAAGTGTAACACATATTTAGTCACTGGAGCTGAGAAGTGAAGCTGGAGCTCTACTTCCATTTTCAAATGATATTGATCTGAAGCTGTTGACAGGTGTTTCTGTTATTTTGTCCAACCACTTTTCTATCAATGACACTATGTTACCTCTCAGTACAGTAAACCACAATCCAACAGCACCACAAACTGCTCAAAACTGAACATTTTAACCTTCATAAATGTTTTATTGCATGGCTGTTGTATTAGACTGCACTGCTTTTAGCTAGGTGTACCTAGTACACTGCAGTGTATATTCACATTGGCCCCAATGCCAAACACTGATGCTTTTTTATATGTTTCAAGGACAACAGGGTTACAAAACTAGCTTCTTTCAGACATGCACCTATTTACATAAATGTGTGGACAATTTTACATGTTGGTCTGAATACCGTTCTCTATCTCTTCTTTCTGAAATGTAAAACTTGAAACAGTATTTTATCTACCACATGATTCTTGTGATTTTTGGGTGGTATGTTCATGATTAAATGCATTTATTGTAAGTTGCTTTGGAAGAAAGAGTCAGCTAAATTAATGTTATGTAATGTCCCATGTCTGAATAGGTGCCCGAGTCATGACTGCAATCTTACGAGGTCAGAACAACTAACGTATCCGCAGTCTTTCATACTGCACAAGTCTGATTTGGATGCCGTCAGATCAACTTAAAGAGTCCAGCAGCACAAGATTTAATACACAAAGACAAATTAAATAGGAGATATTGAATCTACCTTTCGTTCACTTGATTAAGATCATTTTCCCAAGTATCATTCACCATACTCAAAGAAAAGAAAATCGATTTTGTAAACCACTTTAAATGAGCATCTTTATGTTGTTATGGAGATTATTATCAGTCAGCTTTCAACTTAAAAGAATATCCAGCAAAATAATTTATATACAGCTTATGAGCAAATAGAAATTCGGAACTTGAGGTTTGATTTTATAAAACAGGCAGCGGAGTTTGGTACCTAATAAATGATGAAATTGACGAGTGTGAGAAATCTATTGGTAGGGCGGGCTTCCATCGCACTCAAGATTGTTATTAATGAAAGCTTCAACTGCAAAATAAGCGTTAAAATCCATAATAATAAGTTTTAATTTTGTCAGTCGGTGCAGCCTTTGAGAGAACAGAAAACACCTTGCTTATCATATCATAACACTTTTTTACTCGCAGCTGATTTACATCAGTGAAGACACCTCTCTCTCCATGAATGTCCTGTCATGTTTGAAAAAAGCCGTAGGGAACATATACATAAAAGCCAGCAATGTCTTAAGTGACAAAACTGGGTCTACTTTAACAGATAAATGAAGTCAGCAATGTTATGTATGGTGGCTCAGTCTGTAGGGAGTTGGGTTGGGACCTGGAGGGATGTTGGTTCAAGTCCCTCTATGGACCATTGTATGGTGGTGCCAATTCACCTCCTGGGTGCTACCAAGGTGCTCTTGAGCAAGGCACTGAATACTCAACCGCTCAGCGTACCTTAACATTTAGTGCATTTATGAGACCTGAGCATTTGTGGGTAATTCAGGCCTGTGTGTAATGTGTGTAATAACAACAGAGTGTAAATTGTAATTTCCCCTTGTGGGACTAATAAAGGACTAATAATCTTAATCATAATCTTATGTCTGAAAAAGGCTTTGGTAAGAAGTTTTGAAAAAACAATAGTTTAAAGTCCTATTTTTCCTTTACAGCACTGACATTTAATCCAGTGTATATGCATGCACTTCTTTCAATTTGATTGATGAATAAAACGATTTATTCCAAGAATTTTCCATTTACCCCCATGGACCTAAAGGTTTGTGTAAAAGGCAGCTTCATCTGTACAGCCAGCTTATTTTTTGGCCAAATCTTCATATGAATTTCACTCACCAATAAATTGGCCCCTCTGGGCATTCACACTAATTCCTAGAGACTGGAATATTGTGGGGTATTGCAGGTCCTGGCCAGATCTTCAGTGATTTGTGTGCGAGTGTGAGTTCAGTCTTTTGATCGTTGCTGGGACTAATGAAAGCAGATTCAGACACATGGGAATCAGAGCAGGAGAGTTTGAATCTGCAGATACTAGTACAGATGTAACCACTGTTAAGGGTCCAGTTTTTTAATGTGAGCTGAACTACTGAACAGTCACTCAAGAGGAACTGTTGGACTGAACAAGAAATAAAGTTATTTCTTATTTTAGTTTTCAGAAGTTTATAAAAATGCAGCCTGCATTTGATATTAATATGATTGATGCTAGAGGTGTGTTTGACTTTTCAGTTTGACCCAAATCTTTAGAGATTGTAATAGTATCAAACAATAAATCTAACTGATACAGTTACATTGTACCTGATACAGGTACAACATAGTGTAAATACCTACTAATTGTAAAACAAATGCAGCGTATTTCTTTACGGAATTACTACATATGATGAGAAGACAGAATAGCTGTTTGTTTCTGCAGTTCCTGAAACACCCACTAGATGCTGTCTCATCTGTGTTGAAGTCAGAAACAAAATTGGCAATTGATTTTTGTTCAATAAAACATTTGGGTGTCAACAGTTTTTAACTTGTTCTTCCATTTGTCTTGACAATGGCTTTAATAGTGCTTGTTGGCAGCCAGCAGCAAAGCTCCGCCTCCTGAAGTCCATTCAGAAACCTTTAGTTGATGTTTGTTTTAAGTTAAGGTTTAACTTAATTATCCATAATAACACCATAAAAAACAGTGGTGTAAGTTTTCAGATCCTTTAATTAAGTAAAAGTAACAATACCACAACTTGAGAATATAATATTTTATAATATTCGAAAATCATAACTGGCAGTAACTTTTTTTACTTTAGCTGCAAAATAAATGTACAGGGCTGAAAGGTACAACTTTTCCCTGTGAATTGTAATGTAGTAGAAGTATTAACTAGAAATACAATTGATCTCAAAACTCTACTTAAGTACAGTGCTTAAGTAAATGTTCTTACTTTACACCACAAAAGGTTTATTTCCTTCTTCAAGGGGTGGTAAAAATACACAAAGACGATGGAGAAATACACACAGATAAAACACTACGGAAGTTAATCCTCCCTAACATCTGCTACTGTTCACCCTACCACCCACACATACAGAATGCATTCTCTCGTACACAGATCAGGTAGCGCAGTAGTGTAGAATTCAAACTGCTACATATCAAAACATGCAATTTATAGCGATAAAGCATTTACAAATAATGCAGCAAGATGCAACAGCTGTCAAACACGTAATAGCAACAGTAATAGTCTCCAAAGAGACATTAACACATAAACAGTTTTTAAACAATATATCCAAGTAGGTAGTAAATACTAGGTTTTTATGTAAGACGTACTCAGATCATTTACTGAAGTAGAAGTTGCAATACAACAGTATGCACGAGTGTCTATATTAGTATTATTAGGAAAATATACTCCAGTTATCAAACATATTTGTATGCTGACAAACAGCCTCTGTGATTATTATACTGTATTGTTTTGTATCATATTATTTGATCATTTTTAATGATTCATTAATGTAGAAACAGACTTTTACTAGGTTAAGCTGGAGCAGAGGTTAACTACATAAAATAAAATTGGGTATTTTAACCCCTTAACAATGGATTATATTTTATAAGATGATTTTTCAAATGTAAAATCTTAATATGCAAAGTCACTTTAGCAATAAAATAAAGAATGCAATATTTTGTTCAGTATAATAAAATTGTCACCGTGAATAGTATAAAACATTAGTACTTTAAGCCCAGTCCACGTATTTTGTTAGATTGCACAACTGCTGAGCAGCATCTCACTATTTAAACATTTTATATGGACCATTGCCAAGCCTCTTTTAAGCTGAATGTGTTTTCCTAGAGTTTGTACTCGGTTGTTTGTCTTTGGCCTTTTGAACTAAGTGTCTGTGTTGTTCCTGCGCCATATGTGCCAGCATTTACCCGTGCTACACCACAAATTGTTGATACATGGCTGCACCGGTGCTGCCAAGGCAGATTCCTGTACAGTGCATTTAGACTAATTCAACTTGATGAGTAAAGTAATTCAGATTCTGATCCGCTGTCGGCCAAATAATGCAAACAAATTCAATTCTCCTGTCACTCATGGTGGTCTGCTGACGGTACAGAAGAACTATTTTACTTCCCTCTTGACTCTACACACAGAGATGTGACTGGAGATAGAATTATGCATTTTTCATGAGGCGGTGAATGCGAGTGTGCTCACTGCTTCTCCTCAGTCTGGGCTATGTTTTGCTCTGTCAATACCTACAGCTTTTTATGATTTTACTGCTTATTTTTGGTGCGGCAAACAAGCAAATAGTGAATAGTCTTTTTTTTCAAACAGAAGTTCTTCTATAATTGCTACTTTTGCTTTGTTCTTATGTAAGATTCTTTACGCCTACACATACTGTATAATCACAGGGATTGCATGCGTTTTCTATTTTGCAATAAATTAATTTTCTTCAGTTATGGTGGTGGTCTTTTATGTGAACGATGCAACTGTCAACTGGACCACATCACGCTGTCACATTACCAAAAAGCAAAAAGCACAATACATAAAATAAAAGATTGAGATGCATCTGTATATTTTGTCCAGTTTTTCCAACAACTTAAAATTATAAACTCATTTTCCCTGCTGCCCAGATCCTACATACATACACTGAGCAACATCATCAAATCCAGTAGATACGAAATTTAAAATGTGTGGAAATTTAAATGGAATCACAAAATAGTATTGATTAATTAGCCTCACAGTTTGACAATAGTGTGAAATGAAGGCCTGAAATACTTCCATTCAGCTTCATGGCACAGCTGCGATAACAATGTTAAGTAGTTGCATTTATAACTCAAGGGTGTGAATGTGTCAAATGTGCATTATTTGATGAATGCCAATTAGACTAATTGCCTGTAGATAATTAGTTTATTGGTAGTCAGTTGAATGCAAACATAAGAAAATAAGGATGTACAAATAAATATCTTATATATGCATTTGTACTTCATTTTACTTTTCTACTGCTGACTTCAGGCACAAGACCCTCAGGTGCTGGAACAACTGTCCAAAAACATCACTCGCATGGGCTTGACCAACTTCACCCTCAACTACCTCAGGGTAAGGACTCTGTGTGTGTGTGTGTGTGCGTGTGCGTGTGCGTGTGCGTGTGCGTGTGTGTGTGTGTGTGTGTGCGTGTGCGTGTGTTAATGCGTGTCTGACAATGTCTATGATTGTCAGTCTACTTTGGTTTTTGTTCTCATCTCTTCACACTTTAATTCACACAACGGTACAATTCTTGTCCATTTTTAAATTAAGAATTGCATGTTGCTTGTGCTTCCATGTTGCTTATGCATACTTAATCTTTAATATGTCCCTTAATATGATTACAGTTCTTGCTCTGCAGTAAATCTGTAATATTTTATATTCAATGTTACCGTTACAGGTATGTTCAGTGTTTGAGTATAGATATGTTTTTTCACATTCTCATGTTAACTCTTAAGTTTAGTTAGGGGTCATAATGTGACTACAATGTGACTTTTTTTTCTCTCTCGTACTGGATTTAAAAGCTTATGCTTTTAATTTTGTGTGCTGAACACGGTTTATGACTCTCGGGTGTTTGAAACTTGAGTGTATATTAAAAGTGCAAAGCATCAAAACAAAACTATAAGCACTTATTTCTTCTTTACTCTCTGCAAATACAGGTTTTTTCTACCTGACCGCAGCAATATAATTTACGGAAATAGGAAGTGTAAGCCGGCTGAATACATTAGTGATTATTTCACAGGGTTTTGTTTGTGTTTCTCGACGCCATAGTTGACTGACAGCTACGATTTCCAAATGGGAGAACAAGAGCGAGCGGGAGAGAGAAGAATTAATTGGATACAGAAAATTAGCATAACATTAATGAACGCTCCCTGTTGAGACTCATAATTGTGAAATGGCGCGCGAATCAGGGAACGGCACCTCCGCTGCTTATAATAACTGAGTGAAGAAAGACACAGAGAGGGAGAGGAAGCAGGGTGGCTGTTTTTGTTTGCCTATAACAATGATTTTCTATACAGAAAGCAACTGTAATGCAGCTGAAAGAGAAAACATAATTCAAGTATCTGTAATTACATACTAAAAAATGTGGCTTCTGTTCATTTTGGTGATTCAGATGGTCAGTGCTTACCAAACGTAACAATGAAACAAGATTTAAGCCTTTATTTGTGTTTGCTGACAGCATGCATTTTATGGAAGTTGTTTGTGTCTTAATAGACCCAGCTTTGTTTTTGAAGAATGTTTAGTGTGTCAAAATGATTTGCATGGCCTCAGTGGTCGAAACCTGACATATGTCACATAAATCCTTACACGTCTGCCAAATTAAGAACTTTCCCACAGCATGATGTGGTTTTATTTTAAATAGTACAGAAAGCATTCATCTTAACAAGGGATTTAACTCCCATCTGAGGTTTTCTTTCATTTCAGTAAAATGAAAACACCATAAACAGAAATACATTATTTGACTAGTTAAAAAGCAATGTTATTTAGTTTACTGAATATGCATTTTGAGCATGTGATTTCACAAAGAGTGCCAGGTATAAAGAGCATCAAGAAGACATTGAATTGAAGGGTTAGGGTTAAGGATTCTATGATTTCATTGAATCCTGTAAAGCAGTGGTTCACAACCTTTTTGGCTTGTTGTGACCCTTATAACAAGTCAATGTCGACTTGCAACCCCTCATTGATTAATAGACTGCTTCACTTGGATACTATTTTGAGGCCTGAAGAGATAAAACCTCACAATTTTTCACAGGAACAAAGCAAAGATTACAGAAAGGTCAGACAAACCAAAATCATCTCACGATTCCTTTTGTATCATCTTCCCGATCCCCAGATTGGGGATCCACTGCTGTTGTTCATCATATTACACCCTTTGCATAATATATTTTGACCTACTGTTATCCGAGGATGTCAAAGTAAAATACACCTTTTCCTCACATTAAACTGACAATAATGTGTCTCTGGAAAAGGCCTTCCCCAGTGTTTATCAGTCCTTCCAAAAGAGACTGACAGTTTCCTGGCTCAGAGGTTACAACCGGCCTTTCTGTTACTCTCACACACACACACACACACACACACACTTTCTCTCTTGTTTTTCATTTGGAGTATTTAAGCCTTGCCATCTATTGGAGCTGCCGGCTTCCTACTATTCAGCCTGAAAATAGCATATGTTTTCAGGCTGAGAGCCAGGGCTTGTTGGCTGAGCTGGGGAGGGATATTACTGTGTCAGGAGGGAACTATCAGAGGAGAACATGGGATTAGTCTGCTACAGGGATGTTCACTTTACCTCGAGCTGCATGGCATCAAAACACTGCCTAACACAGGGAACAGACATTACTATGTTTATGTAGGGTAATTTGGCGTAAGCAGCTATGGTTGTTAGAATGACTAGTTTGAAACCCAGGACTGGTGAACCTTCCTGGTTTGAATAACCACCATGTTGAAACATTTCCGCAAGGTTTTCTGCAGAAATGATTTGTATAAAAACCTACACACCTGTTCATGACATAGTAGTAGGTAATAGATACAGTCCATGATACAGTCAAAGTTTTCTCCTTGTTTTACATCTTACCGCCACGCAACTGTACAGTACAGCTGAAAAAAGGATGAGCATGTTGATTAGAATTGACATCAGAAATGTAGGGGTGGTGGGATGCTGAAGGTCAGATGAGATCATTTGAGCATGCAGAGAATGATTAACAGACTCCTTTGTCTCAGTAACAACTGTCAAAGTGCCCTTGAGCAAGTTAGTAAAACCACACCTCCTTTCACACCAGTGATCGTCGACCTTACAGCACACTCTGACTGGGAAACACTAACAACTGCTTGGCTGGTCCGCCGTCCTGCAGCTATGTAGGGTTAGGGTTAAAAAAAAAAAAATACTCAGTTGCATCAGATTATTAATGACTTTTTACTGATAGATTTTACTGATAGATTTAGATAGATTCCAGATTTACTGTATCCTTTTATAATATGTTCTTCCTTGTCTTTGACACACAAGGATTCTCTTCAGCTTTGGTTTCTTTTAACCATAAAGTGTCTTATCTTAACTAAGTATTTTTTGTGCCTGAACTTGTTTTTCAGGAAATTCAGACATTTTTCTGTTAAAATATTATTACGTATATCTAAAGTACTGTAAGCTACTATCATCTCCAATAGCGAGGTATTGCTCCATATATCAGGGGTTGACAGGGCAGGACGGGGTCCTTATAACCAAACAATATGGGTGCTCATTAAAATACCTTACTTTTTATGTGCCGCTGCATTTGAACATTAGTGAATCAGGTTAAAACCTACCTGCCATAACAGATGAATACAGACAAAATATGATAAGACACTACACAAAATAGCATAGGAAACCATCTCAAAAGCTTGCACTGCTCATGATAATAAAAAATAAAAATAAATGTTGTGCGAGTGTCAGGGACTGGGAGAGGTGGGTATAATGGTCACATTTTCAAAGATAGAGTAAAGTATGAAAGAAAAATAGACGGGCAGGTTGGCTGGAGTTTGATCCTAGTGTTAGCCTGTGATTGGTTCAGCAATAAGACAGTACTACTGTTCAACCATTGTCCTCTGACTACACCAACAAGCCTTTGGATGGTTGCTGTTATTGAAAAAAGAGGGGGGCTGACCAGAAATGTTATCCAGATGTTATCTGGATAAACTAAGCCTGATGTATTTAAAATGACAGGCTGACCCCTGGTTCCTCTCACTGCAGATCACCAGAGATTTACAGATTTCAGCAGACAGAATATTGTACTTTTAACTGGAGAATATTGTTGCAGTTCAGTGTGGGAACAAGGGACTGTTTTGTCATTTCCCAGCATGTGTGTATTGATGCCTTAATGTGTCATACATATGTGAGTTTTAAACAGCTGCTCATGTTAAAATGTATTGTCCTGCCCATCTTTCTCTCTCTATCAGTCTCCTCTCTAAAGCTCTTGACAATAAACCTGTTTTTAAAGGCACTTATTAATAGTGTCTATAAAAAGTAGATTTACTGCACAATTAATCACTCAAAGTCAGTCTATGGGTGATTAATTGTGCAACAGACTCTGTTTTTATGGATGTTGTTTTGCTTTAGCTTGATAAGAGGCAACAGCAGTGGACAGGACACTGTTTTCTCATGACATGTTAAATAAATCTGCTTCAACTGAACGTTTGGTTTGTCCTGTTGTGTCAGCAGTTGTGTGTCATCCTGGAGCCCATGCAGGAGCTTATGTCAAGGCACAAGACCTACAACCTCAGCCCACGGGACTGTCTCAAGACATGCCTATTCCAAAAATGGCAGAGGATGGTAGCCCCACCAGGTAACTATTGTTAAAACACATGTCTTTGCTGCCCATGTGCCTGTTCTAAGAAGCAGATCTGGATAGGGTTTTTTGAGTCAAACCCCAAAATCTTAAAGATTTTGAAAAGGGCTTTTCTGGTTTCAAATAACTCGGGTTAAACCCGCTTCTCTGAGCAGGGCCCATAGAATAAGAAGTTCATGTCCAAAACGGTGTCAAATAACAACAGAAAAACATTTAAATTTTCTAAAAAGACTTCCATTCCCTAAAAAAACAGTGTTTAATTCTGTACCATCACCCACTTTGTAGGAATAGGACTATGTTTTTATTGCATCATTTATGTTTCCAAATTTGCCATTATATGTCCTAATCCCTTAAATATGTTTTGCCTGTCAGGTATTTGAAATTAATCAGAATTCAGGGCTGCTTCTTGCATCTCAACCTTGCCAATCTTAACAGGCCTCTCAGCTCTCTATGATTGATGTTTTAAGGGTGGTTTCTGAAAAGTACCAGGCTTAAATTGGCTGTGCGGTCTTAAGCTGGAGAGAAAGACTAAGCCGAGTTTTTTTGGACACATCGAAGTGGCTGCAAATTACAGCAATGCTTAGCGAGGTGTGACGAGATGTCTTTAAAAACCAACACCAGTCAAAAAGCCTTTGACTCAGACCTGTGTAACTTTAATTAAGAGTGCCGGGTGTAATCAGACTTGTAGATCCAGCTCCCCGGCCAGCGGCTCCCCAGTGTCGCTGACGTTCTTCAAAGAAAAGAAGAAAAAAAAACAGAGAGGGGGGGGAAAAAACATGGAAAGCATTTTATGAATATAAAGTCAAAGGAGAAAAAAAAGCTCTTGTATTGAGGGTTAATTGTCCCATGGAAAGAGATCCATATATAAAATCCTACATTGGGTTTTATATCATACATGTTTGATTTATGAGAAACAGCTTAATGGGAAATGGAGTTAAATTTAATATGCAGCTTTATCATTTTATTGGTTTGATCTTTGGTTTTTGATCCATAAGTTCAGTTATACTTTCTTTAAGTCAGGCCTCCTCAGTGTGTTTTTTAGGGACATTTCATGCCATCTATCTATATTTTCACATAATGTTTGCCTGAACTTTGCAGTTTAACTGGAAATGCGGTTTTCTCTCATTGGTGGCGTGTTATTCCCCTTTTCCTGCAATTCTTCTCCAGCTCGGAAACTGGTTGGGATTTCACCAGGAAGGAAGCCACAGGCACATTTTTGCTCTGATAAGTCCTTTTGGTGGAAATGGAAGTGATTTTAGTGCGTCACCGGTTCAGCATTGAAGGAAACCAGTCAGATAACAGAAATGATTGTCTCTGACAATAGGCGCACTTTTTTACACACACGTCCGTCTAAGTCAGGAATCAAAATGGAAAAGATACTGATAAAAATCCCCTTATTGTTTTGCTACTGATAGTTTCAGTTTTGTTTGTAACACGAGTTACTGGTTGTTGTAACTGAATATGAAAGCTTCTCCCTCAGTGTGATTTGTAATAACCTCGAAAAATGTATTTCATTTTCAGACATCAGTTTGCAGATCACAGCAGTGTTTTTTGTCTTCCTTGAGATTGAAGGAATGATTTTCTAACAAATGTTGGCAGAATTTGCTAAACAATCTATTCATAAATTATGCACAACATAGATTATTTTGTAAATACTAGAAACACCAATATCTCTATTTAACCTCTGTCTGTACTTTATATCTTTTTGATAATAATGTTTTCACTTGTGATTTAATTACACCTTCAGGAATTATGTAAAACTCGTAATTGGAAAAACATCTTCCACCCAAGCACAAGTTTCCCAGTGGTGTTGAGTAGCATCTACAGTTGTTTGTCTTAATTTTTCTCTGTTGTCACGTCTGGTCTCATTCTGAGGTTAATCAATCACCTGAATAAAATGAAACCGATTTTGTCTCTGGTTTCAGCTGGACACCCACAGAACTTCAAAACGGAAATATTTCCCACAAATCACAAAAAAGGTATCTTCTCTCTTACACAGTCTGTAGTCTTAGAAAGCATTTTATTTGCTCACTGGCCATACCATGTATGTTGTGTACAAGTCCATCTGCATGTTTCAAAACAGCACTAATACCGGAAATCTTACAAATACATGTTACCTATGCCAGATTAATGCATGTAAAAGCATAATTTTGAAGCACTGGCTAAAACATAATATTTAGAACAAAAACACAGGCAAATCCAATCTGCCGTATTGCAACAAGAATGGAAACCGTTCACACATGTTCAGTAAGACAAACAGGAGAACATGTGCTTTCTGCCTCAGCAGAGCAGTTTTAATCTGGCAATCGGTGCAGCACCAGAATAATTAACAAATTTACATTACGTTGAGCGTAAGGGTCCATTGTTGAACATTTATGCAAATGGGACAGGGGTTCTTTCTTACTAGTGCAGGTCTTGGGAGATATCAATGCTTGTGCGGGTTCAACCTTTGAAGAAAACAAAGCATGGATCAGTGTAGACTAGTTGCTCTTGTCTCTGTAATGTGTAAAGAGGTATTTTGCACAATTCTGTCTGCACGCCTTTGTTTCTCCACATATGATGCTATGTGTCCGAGCCATTCTACTGCATGACCTATAACACACAAACACTCCACACTGCACACACCCCTACACCTTGTCTCCGTCTGTATGCGTTATGTTCTTGGCATTGCCTCTGTTTCTCTTTGCTGGTCGTGCCAAAGCTGAGCCTGCCCGACAGACAACGACGAAGAGGAGGAAACGGAAGAACTCAGCAAGCAGTGCCAACAGCGCGGGCACCACCGCCAGCAAGAAACGCAGCCCTGCCACCAACTTTAGCCTCTCCAGTCAGGTACCTGTAAGCATCAGCTCGGTTTGCCTCCTCTTTTATTTTTTTCCATAACTCCACATGTATGTTTACAGGGTTACACACAGGCACGTGGTATTCCTAATGGTATCAGAGCTATTAGTTTTAATTTATTTGCACAAATGAAAAACAGGAGGGGAGGGTAGAAAACAAATCTGTGCAGTGAGACAAAGAAACCTCAAGGGATTTGTATGAAAACGTGTTGCCCTGAAAGACAAAGAGGAAATACATCAAATATTATAAAGAGTGACACAATTGACATTAAAAGTCATCAAAGTAGAAATTTGTACAACCACAGCTTAATTCATAAACAGCCAGTAAAGAAGGTGAATAATTGTCCTTTGCTACAGGTTGTATTATATCACTAACTCTAGTTTTTCCCTTTGTTTAAAAAATTAGATAAATTAAAAAGCCTACATTGTTTTATTAAAATCAATTTACAACTTAAAAAATCTTTAAAAAAATGAATCCAGCCCATAAAACTGCAGTTAAATGTGCTACAGTTTCCAAAACTGTGCAAATACCGTTTTCTCAGCATTTTTTTTGATGAAAAGTAGTACTGTCATCTGTCCATGAAGACACAGCGACACAGCTGAGCCTCTTATATGGTGCTCGGGTTGCAAAATGGAAGGAAAAGAAATACGACAAAGAGGTTTAAGAAACATAAATAGAGCTGTTTACTTCTTCCTTCGTTTTTTTTCTCACCAGTTTCGTCCAAGTTCTCTAGATGTACTTCAGAAAATGTATGTGTAAATAGACCCAGCTGACCCCGTTGCTCAACCAAGTGGCCGTAGCCTAGAGGTTTAGAAACAGTTTTGAATCTCGGGACCAAATGGGAAAATGTGGGTGGGTAAAGTGACACTATGGCCTCCCTCAGCCGCCACTGTCGTAAATGCCCTTGACCAAGACAATGAACTCACAACTGCCCAGAGGAATAGTACTGTAGCAGAGTTTACTTGTAGTCAGAATTCGGAAGCTGTCCGGAACCATCTGAATGTATAGAACACAGGGTAGTTAATAAAAACAAATACCTACCTGATATTTTGTTTTTGAACAATAAACTGTACTGTCTAGTAAACGCAACAGTAATTGTAAGATGAAGATAGTACAATTTGAATAGTTATAGAAAATGTAATAAATACAACCAACAAAATTCATGGTGAAAGTATGCATTTAACTGGATAAAAAAAAAGGTTGACAATGCATTTAGATTAATTTGTGTGTTTAATGGAAGATATAGATATTTCTGTATTTAAGTTTAACAGTTTGCTGTAGGTTCGTTTGTGTCTGTAAATCTAAATAATAATTTTTGTGACCAAGAAAAATGACTTTCATCCATTGTTACCCACAAACTTCAAAACTTGTTAGATAATCCTTTGTTGCTATTCTTAATATGTCCATTATAGGGCTGGGTAAAATGGGTTTAAAAAATCCAATACCAGTGCCAATACCAGTACCCTTAAGCGATACCGATACCAATGTTACTTCAGTACTTTATTCAATACCCATCATGTAAATGGAAGCATCTTGTGACGCTGAACTGCCAACTCTTTCAAATACAACACCCTAGCTCGACTTCGCCACGCCACAGGATGTATGTGTTGTAGCTGCTGCGGTAGTGGGCCAGTCAAACGTCGCATTTAAATTGGTAATGCGACTTTGATTGGCTGCAACCAAAACTATACAAATGGTCATTTTTTTCTAGATTTGGGTCCAAAAGTATCAAATGCAGGTTTGTTTAAATGGAGAAGTTTCGATACTACTTGGTACTGGAGTATTTTGGTCAATACCATAAAGATATTGAGTACCGATACCCAGCCCTTACATCCATTGTACCGTACAATCAATGGGGCGACCTCGTAGTCGCAAGAACTAAAAGAAAAGTTGTATTGTTCCTTTTTCAGAAGAAAATCTATTGCATCGTTGTGATGGAAACATTTCTACTACATACTGTTGTAAACATGTTAACATGACATACTGTTAAAACATTCTGTTTTAGGGTAATTCTGAAATACCTTATAAATTAGGAAATCTTCCACAAATGACTTTAGTGAACAATTGAATTGCCTTACATCAACAGTGGACTGTTACTCTCCAACTTTAAAGAAACAAAATCAACAATATTTACAATAGATCTACTAATATTAACTCTGCATACTGTGTTCATCATGATCTAAAATTGCAACATGGCTCCATAACAGGCCACTTGACCAGTTGGAGGTTAAATAGCCTCTTAAACAGCTGAGTGTTGCCACACACCTGGCGCTTCCCTGAAGAATTTGATGCTGTTGTGAGTGGGTTGTCTGCATATGCTCTCGTTTGGTACCTATTCCATATTCGTTTCATTATACACACACCGTATTATATTTACACTACTGCATCCAATTTACTTCTTCTGTAACCACGCTGGTGCAGCACTCTGGTGCTTTAGAACACAGGTCATTGCAGTTCAGTTAGAAGTGTGCTAATGATACTAAACAGCATTAAAGGGTTGAAGGTTGGAATTAATGTGTGTTCATCTTGTACACTGGACTAATTCTGCCTAATGGGAAGTTTAAGGGTGCAGATTCTTTTTCTATACTCACAGTTTGTGGAGTATAGCAACCCTGTTCCCCAGAAGTGACGTTCTTATACTATATTTTGAAAGAAAGAAATAAGTCCTGCTTGATCATGTTCTGCCATTGGAGACCTAAGTCCTGTGTGTTGTAAGGTTGGGGCATAAAAAGGAATGCGTTTTATTTTAATATTTCAAGAGAAAAAAATAAAGTTGTCAGTGAACATGTTTTTCGACATAGGAAATGATTTTCAACATTATGTTTATTGACAACGTAATCCAAGCAACATTACGGTTCTTTTTTGCTGTTGCAAATTTATATAAGTGAGATTTAAAACATACTTTCTAGGAGACAGGATTGAATCTAGGAACATTGTAGAACTTGTTGAAGCTCTACACATAACCTTTGGATGATTCATTTTAACACTAGGTGGACTTGTTTCTTCAGTTTCCAGCCGGGTTGGAGTTGTTCATCTGCGTGCCACCTTTAGAAAACTTCCCTCTATGATCTGTCCCGTGGTTAGCTGTCATTTTTCCACTTACCTCTTTCCTTCCGTCTCCCATGTACAGTATATATGTACATCTCATGCACACACACCAATGCAAGCATGCACACACATACACACACAGCGTGCACAATTGTTTTCTCTCTAGAAGGCAGTTTGGCTCTGTGCCAGCTCTCATTATCACAGATATCTGTATATAACCTTCCATCCCCAGCCCTTTCCTCCGTCACATGCACACACACTACTCCATCACTTCCCCCTCTTTCCACAACCATCTTCCAATTCTCTCACACAAGCACACACACACACACCACCAGCCGTACCACTCATGCCGTGCATTCATACTCCTCTTAAAGACTGGCAACGGGGCTGGTAACATGCTGGTTACATATGTTGCGCGCCTGCTTTCTTTGTGTGAGAAGTTGTTCGTTTGTGCCTGAGCACAAGCCTACGTGAGCCCAATGACAATAAGGAGTGGACCCTCGCAAGGGGAATGGGGGGGGGGGGGGGGGG
>NC_048416.1:24803865-24820517 GCF_013103735.1 Etheostoma cragini
TGTGTGTGTGGTTGGGGGGGGGATACAGTGAGCAATACTGACCTCTTGTGGCCTGATTTTAGTGATGAACGTGTGGTGTTTCTTTTACCAAGCTGGTCTCTAGCAGCAGTTTTGTCATGCTGTCAGTCAGGCAGTGCATCTATAACAAGTAAAACACATATTGTGGATTACACCCTTAATTAATTGTCAATTCACTCTATATGAAATTGGTAGATTGATGATCATTTGAGGATAACATTTAAAAGGCCCTGCATTGAACTAAGATGGAGTCGCTTGCGCTCGTGTGACACCGGGAAAAAAGTTCTTGAGCTCATTCTAATTTTATAACAATATTTAGACTCAAACGAATTTGAAAAAAAGTATTTTGCATATTTGCCCCAAACATTTTTGTTGTTGTAATTTTATTCAGATGGTGACAAAATTGGATTACAAATTTTAGGTGAACCCCTTAAGGAAAAGACTGGATGAATTAAAAGACCAAAAATCAACAATTAATTGATTCTAGTAACAATTATTGTCTGTGTATCTAAATATTATTCATCTGTGCCATAGAGCTACTTAGTTACCCAAAAATTATTAAAAACACATAAATGAGCCACACTGTTCCACTGGGTTACATGTTCCTTCATTAATGTAAATGTGGGCATTGCAGTTTATTTTGAGTCAATCCGACATTCACCATCCTGCAGCAGGAAAAACTCACCAGAGCACCAAATGTGTATTAATCCACCACTGAAAACAGTCCCCCCCAAATGCACTATTTACTCTATTGTGTGAGTAACACTAGCTAAAGCTACAACTTCAAGCTGTTTTAGGAAATTAATGATAATTGCTGCAAAATAAATGTATGTAGTTTGTAATTGTGAGCAGAGTTTTTTTTTTTTTTTAAGATGTAGGGGCAAACATGCTTGGACCTGGAAGCCAGTTATTGAGAGACAGTCAACCCAATTTTGGCTCTGTTGTCAACAAGAAAAATATGGAATACCTCCAGTTTTATCCTTTTAAGTTGTGTTTTGATGTTAAAAAACAAATGAACAAACTAGAAATAGATTATTTTAACTGTAGATCATGTCTGTCTTTCTTTGAATTTGAATACAGAAGGGATGGAGGGACTTGGGGTGTGCATCAGGCCTGCAGACTAAACTTTATTAGAATACTTGTATCTACTTTCTATTTAAACAGTGTTTTTTTCTTTTTGTTGCTTTAAGGGCCAATTTTGTTTGCCTCCGACTCTTTTGTCGTTCAATCCACGTCTTCTTTAAATTCCCACTTGTTGTGGCCAAATATGTCCTCCAAGATAGTCACTGCAAACCTCTGTAAAAAAAGAAAAGAAAAAAAATGCTAATGACACTGCTTAGTGAATGAAGGGAGCAGGGATGTGTTCATCCCTGTGTCGTCCCATTCAAAGCGTCGCCACTTAGCTAGCGCTAAAGCTAACTCTTAATGAGATGAGTAGACGTGTTGACAGTATTAATTAGCTCACAATTAGCGCTCCCACGTCTCAGACTAGCCACCAGCTGTTATCATTGGAGGGATTTTTTCTTTTTTTTTTGACCCAAAATTGGCCAGAGGAAGGTTGACAGGCCTCCTCACAGGAACAGATGGTGAATGCATGGCTTGTTGGCAATCAGCACGTTTTTAGCTAATGACTTAATTAGCTATGCAAATTGACAAATCAGTGTGGATATTGTCATTTAGTTGAAAAGCTCACCTAAATTAATTAGCCTGATTAAGGCATAGTGGGGTGTAGAAGTGGTCGCTAGGGTTTTTTTTGTGATGGCCTTGATAAATAAACTGCCTTGTGCTCTTCATCTGAGTGTGTTTTGAGTTTTGGGCGGGAGGGGGGGGGGGTTTGTAGTGGGCTAAGTTTTGTTTGTATGTTTACATCAATGCTTGATGGAAGTGTGCTTGTACTGTGCATGTGTGTTTAGCTTTGTGTGATTTCTGTGTACAGTTCTGGGTTGTTGTTGTTCACAATACAGAGGGTTAATCTGAGTTTGCATTCAAGTGCTTTTGTCTGTTTGTGTTCAGGTGTGTGATTGTACAGTAATCTGGGTTTGTGTGCGTGTTTATCTGTGTGTGCGTGTGAGTGTGTGTTGCAGAGGAGATGGCTGAGAAGAGCGAGATCTCCCAAGCCAGGCTGCGTTGACACACTTGGCCAGTGAAGCGTGCACTCCATTTAACTGTACAGCTTCTTTCCAGGTTACAGTGGGTGGCGCTGGGGCTCGCCAGCAGGGATGTGCTTAGTCAGTCAAAGGGAGATGAGATTCACAGTCTCGGCACAGACACACACAAACAAGATGAAGACATGCCATGATTCAGAGCTTATTGATCAATGTTTGAGTTCACAAATTACAATCCAGTGATTATTCTAACTGATTCACTTCACTTTCATGACGTGCAGAAGAATGTGTCATGAAAAATGGAATAAAACAAGCACACTCACCTTTTAAAGACTCGCCACAAGAGTCACAGATAGAGGTGGGTAATGGCCAAATCTCTCTCCTTCCCTTCCCTGACCCGCTGTGACAGGGTCATCTCTGTGAAATATGTCTTACATGATGAGTATTGATTGGGGTGGGTACAGAGCACTGGGGGAATCTTTCTGTACTGGAAGGTTTCATATTCACCGAGTGCATTGGGGTTCAACGGATACACCAATGTCTGTCCTGAACATACACACACTGAAACTTACACACACGTACTCTCTGTGTTGAAGTACCTCCCATCGTCGGGGGTTTGGGCGCTTCTCACTTAGTTGGGAAACAGAAACCCTGGTTAACACAATCACACAAGATAGATCAACAACTGTAAAGACAACAGCCGCCGAAGGAAAGTCTTGTCTTTCTGAACTTATGGTCAAATTTTTAACCCTCGCGTTTAAAATGTAAAACAGACGACATGCATATTCATTTATTTGAAGTGCTGCATGTGTTACTGTATAAGGTCTTTTTGGGTGGATGTGAGTTCATTTGATATTCCGATGGTGCTTTGCTCTCAAAATTAGATGAAACAGATATGCATTAATGTCTTCTGTGGTGATTTCTCTTTCATTTTAGCATATTAATTTTGAATCACCCGGAGGCTAAAGTGAATGGTCCTGCACAAAACTGCACACACGTTACGGGTGCCTGTGTAAAATTGATTATATTGTGTACCAGTTTTAAAACCGTAAAGACTGTTTTAAACATGTGAAACTGGTTAGAAACTAAAAATTGATTAATTAAACAGAAACTGAAATTAATTAAACAATTTTTGTGTGAGAGAAATCGATTCAAAACCCCGTTGGATAAACTAAATATTTATGATGGTCAAGAAACAAATCAAGGATTTTTGACTCTTTCACTGAAAAAAGCATTTGAAACAACAGTGACCTAATTGTATGTTATTGCCATCAATCAAACAGCAGACAAATGTAAATAAAAGTGTGCTTTTAAATAACACCACTGTGAGCGTAAAAAAAGTCAGTCCTGAACAGATGTGACCTTTTTAAAATGTGTTTGGAAGAACAAGAACAAACTTGCTCCCCCTCGTCTCTTCCTCTTTCCAGGACGTGATGGTGGTTGGCGAGCCGACCCTGATGGGCGGCGAGTTCGGGGACGAGGATGAGCGTCTGATCACTCGTCTGGAGAACACGCAGTACGACGCCACCAACGGCCTGGACGACGAGGACGACTTCACCAGCTCCCCGGCTCTGGGAAACAACGCTCCCTGGAGCAGCAAACCCCCCAACGCCCAGGACAACAAACCTGAGAGCACAGCGGCCCAACCCTCGCAGTAAAACAAAAGAAGGAGAAACAACAGATCCTTGACTTCATGTGGACTGGACTTTTTAACCTCTCCCTTACCCCTGAAGGCTGCGCTTCTACGCTTCATAATTATGTACTGAATCAGAATCTGCAAACTCACCACTGGCATGTCCAGCCAAAATATTCTGGATATTTTCCTCTTCTCTGAATTACTGTAACATCTTGGAAAACACTGAGAAATGGCAGCATTGCACAGCAATACCCACATGTCAAAGACAACAAATGCATATAAGTTGTATGCAACTGTAATATAAAAATACCATGGCGTGGGCATTTTTTTTTCAAGAATGCAGTGGAAAATTGCAGATCAAATTCTCCCTCAGATACAAACCTCTTGTTTGGAATACAACAGCTATGATTGGTTGACCTGCAGGTCACAAGTCATCATGCTGACAGTAGACAGAGGGGAGAAAAGAAGAAGAATAAAAACAACAAACATAATGTCTCAAAAAATGGCAAGCTCGACGGTGAGAAGACAAGGTGTTTTTTTTTTAACAGAGCCAATGGAAGCATCTAACCACATTGGAGACAAATGAAAACATTGTTTGAGGCAATTGCATTTTTATTAGAAATTCAGTCGGCTGTTGGTTGGTTTCTGCTGTTGCTGTTTATTTCCATTTCCAATTAGGAGGAAATAAAAGTTCTCTACCACTATGGACTCCTTTCAAACGAGGGAAAATTGTGTCCTAGTATTGTTCTTTTCACATTAATGCGGTCGTCACAGATTGTGATTTCATGCAAACAAGTTTGATTGTGTTCGTAGTCTATTGGTATTTTGCTTCTTCTCAGAATCCTTTGCAGTCCCGTTGTAATTTTGCCGATCAGTATGTGAGCTTTGCCAACACAGATTTGATGCATTAATGTTGATTTATTTTTTCCTCGAAAAAATTTGACTTCTTTCCCTTTAACGACCTACTCCCAAACTGATACTAAAGCCTTTTCCTGCATGATTTTATAGGATTTTCATTTTGTTTGATAAATGTACTTTTTAAAACACATCCGTCTGATTCTCCTTTTGGGTTTATCAGTTTGGGAACACTGTTACAAGGTTTGTAGCTCTGTAAATAGACGTGGAATCTATTTTGTCCACTGTAAATCAGTCACTGAAACCAGTTTGGATATGGCAGCTGTTTTGTTTTTACAGGAGGTTCTGATTTCCGTTGGGTGGTTTGGATGGACACTGGTTTGCTTCGGTCAATAACCAAACTCTCTAATGTTTATCATCCTTTTAGCTAGTGCAGAACCAAAGCCACAAAGTTAACAGTCACACAATCATAATACTTGCATATTCTGTGACATAAGTAGAAAACATTTCAAAATTTTGAAAGCAACGCACAGATAAAATCCCATCCACCCCAAAGTAATAATTTGGTATCCCTGTATTTGTGTTCACAATTGTTCTTTAATCTTTAATTGAATTGATGATATATCCCTGATCTCTTTTGTTGGAATTTTGTTTAAAAATGGGAAAGAAGAAAGTGACATATGTCTTTATACAATTGGATTGTATGGGTATTTATTTGTGCATTTGTAAGGAAGCTAACACATTTCTAAATATGTTTGAGCCTAGTATTATTAGACACCATTTGTACATTATATAGCAGAGGTGTTCAGTGTCATATCTGATGTCTGGTATGTATGCTTTACCATTATGTGTGCCAATAAACCGTGCTTACAATGGAGTTGCATGTGGTTTGGTTACATGCATCATGTGTGCATGTGGCATCTGTTTATTTATTAATTTAGTTACTCTGTTTACAATGATCTCTGATTAATTTGATAAAACATGGGAATGTTCACTTTTGACCATGACAACAGCAAGTGACCACAAAATCCATTTAGTAGCACTTCTGAAGCTTTTGATCTTATCACACATCCTTCCTCAGCAGATTGGAAAATGTAACAACACGAAAAGTCCTTAAAGCAATACTAGAGAACTTGTTGTACCCTAAAATAATGTTTCTAAAATAGTTTCAGTGGTTCATCAACTCTTAAAAGGGTGAATGGAAATGCTGCATTCGCTTTGCGTCTTTCTACCGGCTCTATCTGCAAGTTTGCTAGATCGGGTAGCGGATCTGTAGTTCCAATGAGACAAAATGGGACAGTTCCACTTCCAACCTGTAGGGGGACCAAAGCAGTAAAAGTTCCCTAGTGTTGTTTTAAAGTTCTCAGAAAAAGAAATACATTTAAAAATAAACAATTCCACAACACATTGCTATATCTGAGGAATAAAATTGAAAGCTCCTGAAACGCTGCTAAGTGGATTTTGCAATGAGTGTTTTTGTTGTCATTTGGAAAGTTCAGTTTTGATCTTTTTGGAAAGGGGAACAGTGTAAGGGTTTAATTCTCAACTGCATCTTAAAAGACAAAAATCTAACTTAACTTTAGAGAAGTAAAGTTGTGTTTTTGCTAACCTTTTTCATGTTCGTGGCGATAACTGGTTTAAGAAGATTATTGGAAATTACGTTATAAAATGAGTCAGTGATCTTAACAGTGTCGTTTTTTGCGTCAGTCTCTCAAAATAAAAGAGAAAAAGCTTCTTTCCAGAGCTGACATTTTCTGCTGATATTTAATGATCAATAGAGAAATCTATCTTAGAAGAACCCAAGATAAAAATAGAGATGTTTTCACCAAAAAAACACTCAGAAGACCAAGATGCTATGCAGCCACAAAAGGTGTTTTAAAAATGAGGTGTGACCATTGTCATAAACATGCTTTAACATTTAAACACTAATTACTTGGTTTCATTTAACTGCTCATACATTCACTTTGATTAAATTGTTAATAGTTCATGCACTTTCTCCTCTGCTCGTTGGAGATGTTTTAAAAGAATTCTGGGAAATGTAGGAAATCCCTAAACGAATAAATCCTGGAATGTGATGAAGATGTCAAAATAATATCTAGTTGTGAATCTGGGCATTGATTTTTTTCTTGAAATTCTAGCAGCCTTTAGTATGTTTATTGCAGTTCTGTCAATATGTTCCTATAGTAGGATGCTGCCCTTTTTAAACAACAGCATTGGACAGACGAAATGTTTTAGGCCCATATGTACAGTTCATCTAACGGAAGTATATGTAGATTTGATTTATCTTCATTGTATTCATCCCTTATCTGCTTACTTACTATTACCTGAATAGTTTTGCTAAGTAAAACCTGGAGCATGTACAAAAGTATGAACTACCCAGCAAAGTTCTGTAGAGTAGGAACAGTCCTCGCTGCTGTTGTTGGGTAGACTTTAAATCCATGAAGATTTGATGGAACCTTGGCGACACCAAGTGGATTATCGTGGGAACTGCAACAACATTTATTATTTTATTTTTCACGTGTCACTCTTTTCTTTATCTCTGTGAGAACATGCTGATAAGAAGCACATCTAAAAGTTGACCAGATTTTGATCTGACACGTAAATACAAAAACGTTGTGACCAAATCAATTTCACTAAAACCTATTTCATTTACTATTACATTTATTTGTAAATAATGGCAGAAGAAATACACATTTCAAAACAACATATGTTTTTTGTTATATCATTAACATATATTGTACATTTGAATATACCGTACATATAATTTACATTAATATTTATGTCATATTCAATCAGCTCTTGGCAAAAATTAGTTAGTCCATATCTTTATTTTTTTTAGTGAAACTAACTTTCTCTTTATTGAAATAGACAAACACGGTAAGCACAAGTCCCTTGTCCTGAATGGGAGTATTACCTTTCATTAACAGATCAAAAACTAAATAATTAAGTACGTACACAATATGTAAGTCTTTAATTTTCACAGCCTTTGGTTGTAGGGACGTCAATATAATCAATGTAGTCCAATGTATATTGTTATATTATAATAATTAACTGTTGAATCTTTTTTCGTCCTCGAAACTTCACCGTTATGGCATCGATTGTTTTTACACCTTTCCTTAATGTCTATGACCAACTAGTCTATGACACATAACCACACCACAATACGGTGACGTTGCCCCATGTTGCATCTTTATAGGATGGCAAATGCGTGGACAGTTCCTTCCTGCCCTACTCTGCCTTGTTCTTCCTCCAATTGGCTTCCCTTGACTCATTTACCCTAATCTTAACCAATCCCACTCCTCTTGCCTACACCTAACCAACCCGATGAGAGCAGGTAACAGGTGCTAGCCAATCAGTGTGAGAGTGGGACGGGCCATGTCTTTCCTATTCCTTCGCCGTCCTAGGAAAACAATTTGGTGCTCAGGGATATTGGGCTGCCAAAGTAAAGATGGCGGACTTGTCGGGGACCGATCTGTCAGAGGAGCTAAAGAAAAGACAGAAAAGACCGTGGGGTGATTTGCACAAGTCCGGTAAAATCGGTATAACTCCTGAACTGCCAGAAACGTTGGGATTTTACGATATAAACTCTGTCAGGAGGGAGCAGCTGGAGCATCCGGCAGGTAACCGTTGGAGCCCCCTCACGTTTCTGACGTTACAGCTAATACAACAAGGCGTCTTAAATATATTATTTTAGTTTGTCGACTGTTAAGCATTTTAATGTTGTGACTTCATGAGTGTGATATTATCACGATGGCAATCAATTTTATCTAAATAAGTTAGAAAAGCTTCATGAGTAGCTAGCGTTACGTGTTGACGCTCAGTCGATTTTACTATCAACGCTTAGTGTTACAGTCAGTGCTAGCTTGATTAACTAGCTAGCTAATACTGAACGATGACGATAATGTCTCCTGCTCACTAAAACATAAATGTAACTGACCCAATAGAGTCATTCTTTAAAACTAGTTCTGGATATGTTATTTCACTATCTAGCTATTGTAGTAAGCTAGTTTGCATGGCTGCATAAGCACCACCTGTAGTTAGCTGCTTAAAGTTCAGTGAGCAGTAAACACTATCTAACTATTCCCAGTGCTCCCTACGGGTCAACAAGAAACGCTTGAGGTGTTACACCAATTTCTGTCACTTATCGGGTCGTGTTACCTAATTAATTTGAGCTGTACTTCCTCTGCAAACATCTGTATCATAAGATATGATCATAGGTGTAAAGACAAATTAATTGACAAATTACTTATTGACATTTTTTAAATATTCTATCAATCCTTGCAGTTATTTTTTAAGCACTGTTGCTAAACATACCTTTGCTCCATCTGCTCCAATGGGAGGTGTTTGTGTTTGTGTTAGTCATAAATGATGGTTAACGGAATATTTGAATGTATCTTATTGGCTTTTGACTGTGGATCTGATTAAAAAATAACATTTATGATGACAAAAATGCCATCTATATTATAACATAAATGTTTCACTGGTTAATAATTGATCAATCATAATAATATTAATAATAATAATTCTTATCAATAAAATGATCAGCCGATACTTCAAAATAACCATTAGTTGCAAGCCTACTCTAATTACACCTTAACTGGTCAATTATTTTGTCTTTTTTTGTAGTTATTGCTCTTAACGTTATAGATTTGGGTACACCACCATCGAAATACCATAGATGCACCACGTTTGGTAACAGCCATTAAAATAAAGATGAAGAAAGTGTTTGTAGTGGAAGTATACTTGAAACATGTCATTGAGTCCCAGATTTGATCTAACATGGATCCTCATTTGACCGGCACATTGTACATTTATTTAATCAGGTACAGGGCATACGTATCTGAGGTTAGGTAAACACTACTGAATACATATTGGGCAGTATAAAGTTCAAATACTAAAGACCCTGCTGCTGAGATAAAATTAAAATTTCTTCTAGTGGAAAAACATGTAATTGCCAATTTTACATTGTTTCCTTTTTCAATTTGAATTAAATTTATATTACAATGTTCTTGGGCCCTAGTTTATCTGACTTTTAAATATATTTGTAATCCAGGCATGTTTGTGGTGCTCTCAGCTCAGTGTGCAATTTAGCAAAGTTGTTGATTGTTGAGCCAACATGTTCTGTTAGGTCATGTGATTGTTAACGTACAAATAGTTTATTTTTGTCTTCAGTTTAGGAAGCGTGGCATGTTTGACAGGATCTCACAGGTTCAGGTCAAGTGGAAATAATTTCAACACAGTGGGGTGGTATTGACAATTCAACTAATCCAGCCTGTTTGCTTTTTCACTGTTTTATTTTTTTGCATTCATTTAAATGGTTAATAACAAGATAAATGACTTGATTCTAATTTTTGTATCTTTCAACCAATTTTAATGCATTTAGGCCTATTAAGTCTGTCTTTTTCATTTTGAGCCCTGGAATCATTTTATGGATTTCCACTATTTTCTGACATTCCATAGACCAAATTATTAAGCAGTTCATTAAACTAAGAGTCATATTTGGCACCTGTAGCCTCAATATACTCGGCCATAGAAAGCTGTATGCCAGAGTTACAATAAACTGTTACTAACACTTTACTCACTTTCTCTCATTCATGTTAGTCATGACAAAACCTACTGTATCACAAATAAAGGTCATTTAGCAGGTTCAGTCATTATGAAGTTGTTTTCAAGGTGCACAGTGAACAGTGAGCTAAAAATATTGTTCAACCTCCTGTTTTCATCATCCAAAGAAGTTTCCTTCTCTTTTACTGTGCAGTGTGTGACACTCAAAACGTTGGTGCTCTCATTGTGTGAATGATAGCTGTTGTTGTAGTTGTTGCAGACAATGGCCTTGTGGTAACACTGGTGCTCTGATGTTGTTCCAGATCCGTCGTTGACTCGCTTCATTAGCGCAGAGCTCACCAGAGGCTACTTCCTGGAACACAATGAGGCAAAGTACACTGAGCGCAGAGAGCGAGTTTACACGTTCCTGCGCATTCCCAAGGAGCTTGAGAAGGTACTTCCTGAACTCAGCTGCTGTCCCTCTCCTCTCTATTGTATCTGTCTCCAGCTGTCTGATGTTATTTCATTCAGTTTACAGCTCACAGTCAGGCCGTACTGTGTCAAACTAATTATTTTGGTTATTTATCAAATAAATAATATCAACTACAGTATTTGTTAGCTAAAGCTTCACAAAGGAAGGCTTTTCCTGCGTGCTTTGTCCATTTTCAAATTTTTTTTTTTTAGCTGTAGTTCATATAAAGTTTGAAATGTCAATACATCAATCTAGTCTTTGTCTAATATTGATAGACAAAGTAATTAATTCAAATAAATGAAAAATAATATTGAAAATGAAGAAATTTCAAAAATCATTAGTTTTATTCTCAATTACACAACACTTGTTGTAGAAACATAGACTTTGTACACCTAATGGAAGTATTTAAAATAATATAATATTTAAAATAAAACATTGAATTTTGCTGTGTGACTCACTGACACCAGTTTATTTTTGTTGTTCTTGCCATGAGCCACCAGGTGGCAGTGTTGAAACATAAAATGTGGTTAATCTGAACTGTGTGCTGCATCTCTTTAGGAACGTGTCGCATACATACCTGGTAATCACCTACCGGTATACAGTATTGCTAATAAAAATAAAACCTTGTAGCTTGTTAAGAAAACTGACCCAAGTTATTAAATTAAACAATTATGCTTTAAAATTGTACAATTAGACCTTTGAGACTATCCTCATCTGTATATTGTTTATTGTTTCTGAAGTTGAGTAGACCCTCTTTCTGCAAAAATAGATCCAAACAAGCGAGCCCAGACTAGCGTGGCTCTTACTGGCTTGGTTTTTATTTGGGAGCAAGAGAGCAATGTGTGTAAACATAAAAAGCCTCATTGAGTTCACTATGTTAAGCAGGCTAGCAGCACCTTCATGGGCACCTGACGAAGAGTCAAGTCACATAGAATCCACCAATGAGAGACAAACCCTCCCACCAGCTTTTCCCAAATCATACCTCATGCCTTTATGTTTCGCTTAGAAGAAGGAGTAAGAAGACAATTCACTTATTTATTTTTAAAAATGAAAAGCCAATGGCTGTTTGGATGTGGAAAACTGTGAAGGTCCTTTATGTGTCTGCTGCCTAATTAGGTTTAGACCTAACCTTCTTATTTTAGTGTTGCATGGGGTTTGTTAGTTTTTGCCTGGTTTTTCTTTTGATGGAAAGAAGATATGTTGTCCTCAGAAAATACGAGAGGGGACATTTTCAGCTAGAAATACTTTTTCTAGCCAAACTTTTTCACAGCCTCTGAAGGGCTAGAAATACTTTTTGGATGTGAAGAAACTGTTGTGTGTCCCTCCAGAGATGATGCTCTTGCACCCCCCAACCCCCCCTATTATTTGGTTGTTCTTGTCCTCTGACACAGATACATAGTAAAAGATGATGATGAGTAAATGTGTCTTTCAGGCTGTACGCTATCTTTCCCACTGATGGTCATTGTTTAACAGGGAGGTTTTGCTTCATGCTTACTGTATGTTGTTCACTCTGACAATCATTGTTTAACTTGGAGGTGTTTCGGTGTGACTTTTGCAGCTGATGACTTTTGGCTTCTTCCTATGTGTGGATGCATTCCTGTACGTCTTCACTCTGCTGCCCCTCAGGGTGCTCTTGGCCGTGCTCCGCCTCCTCACCTTGCCATGCTGTGGCTTAAGGTTAGTGCCAAAACACACACTCTCCTACCCGTACACCTTTCCAAAGAAAAACATGTAAACTAATTCTACCTGCAAACCAAAAGTACCGCTTAACATAAATCTACATGCAACGTAAAATATAATCACCCAGCAGCACATAACAAGACTCAGGAATAAAGCTGTACTGCACTAACATTCTACTGTATGGGCTGCACACTTAAATATAACCACATATCTTTGATAATTGATTATAATGATTATTTATCAGTTTTCAAAGTAATTTTAATAAAAATAAATAAGAATGTAGAGTATGTTTCTTCTTTTTTTTTAAAGTTTTGGCTGCCAGTAAGTGCTAGCACAGGAGTAGAAGGATGGTACTTAAGTATTTTATTGCAGATATGTATGTGTGTATATATAAATATAGAAATACACACACACACACAGTAGTATTACTTTTTTTTTGCTTAAGGAAAATATCTGAATATTTCTTCCACCACTGAGAAGTGCAGTAAACATACAGTTTCATAAGTACCCAAAATCCGCCCTTCTGGACACTGCTTGTATTCCTCACCTCACCCTCTATCTGATTCTCCCCCACGCTTTCCTCCCCCCTGCAGGGCACGCACATGCCCCTACTGCAGGAGAAGCAGGTACGCTCCCTAAAGCCTATCAGGACTTAATTCATGTTATCAATGTCCTAAACTGGCCTCCACCTCCATTCACCAGTTTGTCTTCATCTCCATTGTGTTTGTTAATATGCAGCTCGGCACCTCATGTAATATTTCCATTTTTCGGGCGAGAGCAGCCATGTTGGTTCCGCGTAGGTCTGTTTTTTCAAACTCATCCAGGGAAGGTTAGGTGAGAGTGCATGCTCATTCTCATCACCATGTTGCTTGTCAGTGATACAGCGACACATGCTTAAATTGGAGGGCAGCTTATTGGACAGCTCCTCTAGGGCAGTTTGGGTCTCATTTGTCTTGTTTAAGGGAAGGGAAAACTCTGCTCATTCGCCTTCCTTGCACATATACCCCCAGCTGCTCTGCAGGTTGCAGTTGTGTTTCTCTAAAAAGGTTTTGCATCAGAAATCAAGCTTTCTCTTCGTTTACTCGTGCAGTCTTAATGCCTATCAGGCTAATAATGCAAACAGTAAATGGCACATAGTGATGGCTAATTGGAATGCAGCACAAAGCTGACTGCACTCAAACATACATAGCATTCATGTGTGTTTTAGAGATAATGCTTGTAGAATAGAGATAGTGAGAACTGCTTTGTACTGGCTACACTGCCTGCAGCTTTGCCTCCAGTGAGCCGAGTGTGTCGCACATGTAGAGTATAAAGATGTAGTACCACCGTAACAACCTAAATTCAAAAGCTACTGTTTACCTAATCGTGTTTTACAGACACGTGTAATGTTGTGAATCTGATAGTTGATCGGAAGATTGACAAAAAATTAACCAGTAATAATTTTTATTACTGATTATTTCTTTTAAGTCATTTATCAAACAAGACATGGGAAGACATCACCTTAAAGAGGCTGTACATGATATTCATAATATTAAAATAGCAGCAAACACATATTTGTAATGTAAAGATATGGTGGAATAATGGCGTCCTGAAGAGAGAATGAAGTCACACTCCCTCTGTGTGTGTTGTAGTCCAAGCAGTCCTATTTTATGTTCATAGTTTTTATTCTGTCTCTACCCTCAGTCCTGTATCTTCTGCTACATTAAACTGTGTCATAGTAAATAAACATTTATTTATCTATTAAATAATAATAATTGTACATTGAGCAGTGATCAAAAACTTTACATTAAGTGGGGAAAAAACTAAATTCATTAATGGGTAATTGGTAGGAGCCTACCTTTTGTTGTTATTTTTGAGCCATGCTTCTTTTAAATGAATGACTACAGAGGTGGCCACTGGATGGAGCCGTAGCTTCAGCAAAGAAACCTTTAATATCATAGAGATGCCTTTCTGATATTGGTAGTACAGTTTATCTGACTCTTATCCTTGGTCATAGGTATAGATAGAAGTACACCTCATCAATGTAACTCTTGGAAACCCTTCATAAATTCAGTGTGGTCAAACTAAACCCCAACTATTATTTGGTTATGAAGGCAATCGTTGACTTCAATGCTTTGAACAAAACGGCCCAAATATTCATCTTATCAATTCTTTCCACAGTTGTGTGCTCATCTGCACACAGTTCAGAAGACGTTTACTTTAAATAAGCTTATTTCCACGTCTTCCACTACTCAGGCCATTTTCTCCTCTCTTTCTCAGCTTGGAGTCTAAAAATAGTTCACATCCCCACACCCTCCATCTCACTATTTCTTCCATCTGAAACATGATTTCTTTCCCTCTATTATGTTTTAAAAAGTTGTAACTGGACGAGGAGTAGCCCTGTTGTTGTGTTGCAAGACTAATACACAGCCTCTGAAGTTAATTAAGGTATGATGGCTGTAAGAGTAGCCAATTGTTGTCCTGTCTTGTTTTGTGCTCTAGTGAGTTAGTTAGTATTGTGGTTTATAGTGAATTATTGGAGAATTGTTACCTGTAGGATAGGGTTCAACTTCTTAATTATGAAGAGAGATAGCTGTAATTGAGAGAAATGTTATTGTATTCTCTGTGGAAATTCTGTACGAACACCACAATATTTTTGAATATTGAAGTTGTGATTTATGTTCAGTAAGAAGCCTGTGTGGTGAGTGTATTAACCTATTCTTCTTGCTGTAGTTAGTAGTGGTTGGGGACACATATAGTCCAGTCACACAGCTGACAGGTAAAATATGCAGGATGTCTTGGAGTTAAGCTCTCTCTCTGGCTCTTCCCGGTTATCCCTGTCCTAGTAAATACTAAATAACCAAGCCTATGGATTTGTCAGCCCTCCTCTTAACATGCCCTCAAGCTGCCACTGCCAACCATTGCTATTAATAATTAAAGCTGCACATGTTTTAAACTTGTTGTTGCCCATTAAAAATTATATTTAATATTTCCACAATGCTACACACATTTTGGTAACAAAATTGAAAGATTTCCAGAAAGATAAATTCTCAAACACAGTCTTCGTTGGTGTGCTGTAGTCAGATTGGTAGATAAGAACAACACATATTTAATATTTATACAAACAGAGGCACAGAACTAAAACAGAAACATATTAAAATGAAATTACTGTTATGAATAAGATAACATTTAGTATAAAGGAGATACTGACTTATTGTGTTTTTGTGTTATCACTTTTTGTAGCCTTTTTTTGTTTATATGTATCTCATTTTCAACAGGATTAAACTATTTACCCCCCTATGTGTTGACCTACTGTGTCCTCGCATGGGATTAGCAGCGACTCAGAGCTGCCAAAACCAGCACTAGTCAGTACTGTTGTAGTCATGGTTACACACCTGACTTCAAACACATGTAATTGTTCACTCAGGTTATATGATGTTATTATTGTGTGTACATGTTAAGAATAGACCCTACCTTTGGATATACTGTACTTATCAGCATGCAAGTATGTGTTCAAGTATGCAACAATGTACTAAAAGGTTGGTTAAATGTGTTTCTATATTCAACACAGATACTGTAAGTTGAACATCTGTGTGTTTTGTGTGTGGTCAGCGGGTCTCGGCTGCTGCAGCCGGCGCAGGTATGTGACGTGCTGAAGGGTCTGATCATGGTGCTGTGCTTCTCCATGATGCATTATGTTGATTACGCCATGATGTACCACCTGATCAGAGGGCAGTCTGTCATCAAACTCTACATCATCTACAACATGTTGGAGGTACTTCACGTTTTATACATTAAATACTGACATTTGCTGGTCCAATAACTGCTCGTATTAAACATCGGTGGATTCAAACCTTCAGGGGCATTCAGTTTTTTACGATTCTGTGTATGTCTGTTCATCCAGTTTTGTGGATACAGTGTGGATATTTTTTGATTTACTGTAAATACACACAATAAATGTATAAATCTGAAACACTTTTTCTAACCGTAATGGACCAAATGCAAAAAAGAAAAGAAAAGAACAACAACAAAACTTAGTTCGGGTAGTTGTGATCTGAGAAAATAAGACAAGAAATGTGTGTAATCACTTGCTTATAGTGAGACAAATGTAGGTTTATTTCATAGCTTTAGATTGATTTCCTTTTGTTACAGAAAAATCACCCATAGTACTGTACTAATGTTGGGCCTTCAAGTGGAAATGTTTTTTTCAAAACCAGGGAATTACCTTTACATTTTTGATGTGGCAAGATGTTTACATGCAACATACACTCACCGACCACTTTAATAGGTACCCCGTGCTAGTAACGGGTTGGACCCCCTTTTGCCTTCAGAACTGCCTCAATTCTTCGTGGCATAGATTCAA
>NC_048416.1:24820617-24836775 GCF_013103735.1 Etheostoma cragini
ATTGGCTGCTTAGAAATTAAGTGTTAACGAGCAGTTGGACAGGTGTACCTAATAAAGTGGCCGGTGAGTGTATGTCAGACTGCATATTTGGTGTAGTTGGAATCAACTTTTATTTGATATAATGTGATATTTGTTATAAAGAGTGATTTAGCTAGGATTTAGCCAATAGATGTTTGCATATAATGCAAATGAAAGGGGCTGATCTTATCTCAAAAGATAACTAAAATAAAATAAGAACAATAATAAGAACAAGATGCATTCATGTAGGTAAAAGATAAAAGAGGAAATACATCCCATAATTTATGTTACGATCTTATCTGTCATTTCTTTGTAAGGTGGCCGACCGCCTCTTCTCCTCCTTTGGCCAAGACATCCTGGACGCTCTCTACTGGACAGCCACAGAACCCAAAGAACGGAAAAGAGACAGTATCGGAGTCATTCCTCACTTCTTCATGGCTGTCTTTTACGTCTGTATCCTTCTTGGTCAGATCCACAGCAGAAATATGGATGTCGATTGGAATTCTGTGATTTATATATTTCCTGTGTCATGTTTGACAGATGACATACAGCCACAGTATCATGAAATGCCCATAACCAACATTTGGGAGATTGGTGAGCTGTGTGTAACCACTGAAAAAGATAAATGAAGCCTTGTGATCACTTGGCCAACGCACCAGAATGAAATTTGGTTTGATTTGAAATTAATTATGTTTTTCTTTGGGCAAGACGAGGGGCCTGAGCTGGCTCAGTTCAGTGCAATATAGTATATTTGCATAAAATGTTTTCAGTATGGATCTTACTAGATTTAAATGACTTTACATTCTGAGCATTACACTGTTGCTGCCATTTAGAGATGTTCCGATACCATATCAATATCTGATGCTGCCTAAAATGCTGGTATCGTTATTGGTAAGTACTAGAGTTAATGCGCCGATCCGATACCATGTAATAAAGCCCTAAAGAAAATCTTCGTTAAAGTAGTTTATTTATGTTCTTTTTCTATTATAATTGACTGCCAAACTGGATAAAAAAAGAAAGTTTTGTGGCATTTATTGTTTGTGTTTGTTCGTGTTTCACAAAGAGTTTAACCTGAGCGAGACCTACAACAAAGATAGATACAAAGCTAGAAATCATATCAGCTGTTAAAACATAATAAAATATATGACACACTGGTATCGGATCAGTACTCGCTATCGGCCAATACGCAAGTTCAGGTATCAGAATCGGTAGTGGGACACAGAGTGACCTCCAGGGAATGAGCAGGGCAGAGATTCTTGCTCAATTATACAGTATCTTAAAAGAAAGCTATGACTGTGGTTAGAATGTTGTCTGTTCAACTATTAAATTGTATACTTTTAAGTTTTAATGAATTGGTTATTCAGTGGTCAAATCCTTTTTAAATCAGTTGTTGTCCTAAGTGGCAGTTTTTCAGTCCTCCATGCCATCCTCATTATGGTCCAAGCTTCCACAATGAACGTCGCCTTCAACTCACACAACAAGTCCCTGCTCACCATCATGATGTCCAACAATGTCAGTGCACACACATACACACGCAGATAAGCATTTGTATGCAAGATATTGTTGTACACAATAATCTGCCTTATGCGATTTGTTTTAGCAGCTACACTCTAGCAAAAAAAAATATATATTCACACATGCTATTTAACTTAAATGATTTGTATGCAGATGTATTCCAGAAAAATTAAACTTGGCATGTTGGTGATAAAAGGTCAATGGTGCAGCTCCAAACAGCTGTTTGGTATTTTCTGGTTCATAAATGCTGCTAACTGAATTTATTTCTTTGTTCTTCTGTTGTCTGAATCACAGTTTGTGGAGATCAAAGGTAGTGTGTTCAAGAAATTTGAGAAGAACAACTTATTCCAAATGTCAAACAGTGGTAAGTTATTAAATGTCCTGTCAGAGAGCACACATTTAATACATAATTGAAGTATTGAAAAGAGTTAGAGAAACAAAACCTACTGGATAAATAATGAAAAGCGTCATGTTTCTGGTGTCTTTTCAAATCAAATCTCTCGGTTGTATACCATCCCTGTTGTATGCCATCATAAATTGAATATATTTTTTTACTGTTTGGACAAAACAAGCATTTTAATGACATCATTCAGTGTTAGAAAGTAACACTTTATCTTTTCAAAAAAGTGTATGTATGTATGACTGACACATATTCAACATAACTAATTGATTTTCATAAAATGTTAAGTATCAAACTGTATTGGAAAACATTTAAAACATGAACAAACAATGAACAATTTATCTTATTTAATACAAGTGTTTTAGTCTGACTTTGATAGTCATACAACACAGACATATCAAGTGTATCATGCATTTCCCTTTGGATTCCCGGAGGCAGCATGGTTTTTTTGTTTTTTTATTATCTCTGTCTTATTGTATTCTCATGATAGCAGAAGACAAGAAGCCTTAATGAGCTGCCATTTTCCTCTCGCTGTTCACTCACGTCATGGAAGATTTTCTGTTGATAGAGCTGTGCACGGTCTTAACTAGCACAGATGATGGCATGCTAAACATAAACATCTGTGTCTTAAAATTACTTTAGATAGATGTTTATAGCATGCAATACCGTGATCAGACTACAAGCCTTGTGAGTGTGATATGCTGCTGTAATGTATGAACAGTGACTTATTTCAGGCATTTTTCATAGCACCTTATTTTCAGCAAAGTGCAGCACTGTAAAACTGACAGATCTCATTAAAAAAATTCTCTCACACCTTCTTTAACACTAATTGCTGAAACACAACTATAGAACGAGGATACCAAATGTCGGTGAACGCAACGTTACTGCCGGTGTCTAAAATGTTAATGCTTCTTCAACCAACTTGTTCCAGAGAACTTGTAATCACAAATGTGTTTATTTTATCCTGCAGATATCAAGGAACGGTTCACAAGCTACGTTCTCATGCTCATCGTTTGTCTAAGGAACATGGAGCAGTTTGCATGGAACCCGGGTAATTATCTGTTCTTCCAAAAGCTGCAGTGTCGTCACTTGTCATGGCAAAAATTCAGAAAAAATATGCCGAGCAGCTTTTCTCCTGCTGTTTTGGTTTTGTTTGTCCCACTGCAACACCTTAGGGAATCTTTTTCTCTCCCAACCAAAAGTAAATGAGACAAATCAGAATGAAGGATGAGAGCTGGGTGTTTCTGCAGAATAGCCCTCTGAAAACACTCAACTCCTCCTGTCAGTCTCAAAGCCAGACACGCAGAGGATGACAGACGTGGCCTGTCAGCTGAAATCATAACACTGATGTGCTAATACTAGCAGAGCTTCAAATCACAATTCCTCATTAATTTACTTATCTTCCATGGCGCATTAGCAGTCCCCACACTTCTGACATTATACAGAATAAAAGTACCTGCTCTCAACTAATTACCTGCTAAACACTTCTTCATAGAGCCAAAGCTGTTTTGCTCATTAAGTATTTTAAAAAACCTATAAAAGTATGGTAACCTGTAGTGAAATATTAGTTATAATCAGTTTTTCTTTTTTTGCAGCCATAAGTCACAGGGTTATATATTGGGGATAAAAGAAGAAAGTAATAGCGATTGAAAACTAGCACATTGAAATAAAAAAGAAGAAAAAAGTCTTTTAATACTTTTACGTCCCAGCGTCATAACAATACAGCTTTAAATGCTGTATGCAGGGCCTGAAATTAACAACCGACCACCTGCCAAATGCGGGTGAATTTTGCAATTGGCGGGTAACACTGTAAATCTCCCTGCCACATTGGCAGGAAGCCAAAGAGAATTGAGTAGTTCAGACTATCAGTAAGTAGGGTACGCCGTTGCTTATGGGCCCAGACCAATCAGGGGCTCGCATCACTGGAAGACACTGAGTGACAGCCGGAGCCCCCTGATGCATTTTCATAACTTGCAACAATCCCAGTAGTCCCACGTGCACCCTGAGAGACACTGACCAAGTGGGAGTGAAAACGGGTCAAATTCATTTCCTTATTTCTGGTATGAAGAAGAAATATGATTGTCTCAAACATCTCACATTTACCAACAAAACGTACAGCGAAAGACCACGCGAAACATGTCACACCGTCCTACCAACATGTAAACGTTTCTACATTAATGTACTCTGTAACGATTTTTCACAAAAAAAATCGCCAAAAGTTGCTGCTTGTAATCCTGTCTGCTCACTGCGGGTGGGGCTGCTGCTCCGTTCCCCCCGCAACTCACACACGCACACACAATCACACACGGTTGATGCAGGAAAAACTGCAGATGAGATGTACAGGATGACCTAAATTGAGGACAGCTACATAATTGGAGGTGCAATGATAAGTTAAAGTTCAATAAGTACTTTATCAAACTGTATGAATTAATGTGTGTCCCAGCCCAGGATAGGAAATTATGCCTTCATGCAGGATAATCAAGGCGGGCCTTTTTTTTTTATTAGCAAAACTTGAATATTGTAACCTAAGTGTCACCAGATTGAATCCTGGATCAGAAAATCTCAAGCAGTACACAGTGTACACAACATCAACAACCTAATTTACCAGAAATGTACCTCTACGATTTCAACTGAGATTCATCGATATTTTAACTCCAGCTGTTTTACAGTAGTAGCCTACAAGTAAACTGGTTATACTTCCTGGTTTGTTGTAGGCAGAATGTAGACACCATGCAGGGAAGGATTCCTGAGCATATGCACTCTCTCATAGATATTGAAAAAATTGAAAGGTTTGTGCAATTTCTTTTTCCCACAGACCACCTGTGGGTGTTGATCCCTGATGTCTTCATGGTTGTCACCTCGGAAGTTGCTGTTGACTTCATTAAACATGCTTTCATCACCAAATTTAATGACATCACTGCAGATGTAAGGATCAAACCTTATATTCATTATTTCAAAATAATCTCACTCACCAACTCAACGACTTGTCATATACTGGTCCATTTCCTAATGAAGTCATGTTTTCTCCCATACTTTTTCCCCCTCTTTTCCAGGTGTACAGTGAATACAGGGCCAGTTTGGCTTTTGATCTTCTTAGTAGTCGACAGAAAAATGTAAGCACCTGCCTCATCACTTACTTACGTAAACAGCATTGAGCCTTCGCACCTTATCAATGCAGTATAGTCGAGTGCTGTAATGTGTGCTTGTCTGTCACTGTGTAGGCTTGTACAGACTACAGTGACTCAGTGGCCCGGAGGATGGGCTTCATCCCTCTGCCTTTGGCTGTTCTGGTAAGAAAGGCTGCACTATGGTGCTATTCAGACACCTGACATCAGAAGAGAGTTAGTCATTGGCACATAAAAATGAAGACGTTCCTTAAACTTGTACTTATTGCCACAAGCTGAGAATAGCTGCTTGATGGTTCTCAGCATTTTTTTTATTTCCCAAGTCAGATTGTACATTTATTCAGCTTTTTAATCTTTTAACAGCTCATCCGAGTGGTAATGAGTTCGATTAAGGTGCAGGGAGCTCTTTCATACACGTGTGTGTTCCTCTTTTATCTTGGGTAAGTTTATTAAAGTTATACTGTTGAATTAAATATCACTGTTATCACATGGTTTTATTGTGGTTTGAACTGCTCAGCATCCACAATTCAGTGAGCCTTTTAGCCTTATATTGATGTATTTGGAACACTGCTATCTGTAACTTGCCACTTCAATTTTTCTTTTGCTGCATTTTAATCTGAAAGAAGAAAATTGTAGCTTAAGAGGAGATGTAAAGGCTTAAACTGATTGTTTCAATTACAGGTGCTCTAAGCAATGTTGGATGACGTTACTTCTTGTTGACATTTGAAGTATTTTCCAACAAAATGAGACTGGGTTGCCCCTCCCTCCTCCTCATCCCGTCCCTCCCTCCCTTCTGTGCTTACACGTTCTAACCCCCCCAACCCCCACCCCCAAATCCTTCTTATATTTTTGTTGGTTGGAAAGCTGGAACACTTGTTGTGTCACGAGAGTAAGCCTCTCTCCTCTCTAAGTGTAGCTCCCATGGCGCTATCAAATGCTATGAAGCCATCCCCTGCAGTTACCATCCCATTGACTGCCATTTATTTTGACAGCAAAAAACTCAAGCGTTTCAAGACTATATTTGTCCATTGTTTATTTCTAAAGAAACACAACAATGTATAAAAGGCTCCATTACCTTGTAGCTCACGTTATGGTTCCGTAGCAGACGTGTTTGTAAAAATAGGCTCACAATTGTGTCATAACCACGGGACTTGCTGTTGCATAGTCAACAAATCACCGTATTCCCAGAGAAGCTTGCAGACAGTTTCAACTTACATCAGCTGTTTAGGTTTAAATACTAGCATGTTAGTTAGCAGTATTTAGCCTGTGTCTATGTTATCTCCTAACCTACGCTCTTCGTCTCTGTTGATTGGGAATTATTGAGATTTCTCTTGGCACAGCAACCAGAAGACTTACAACTTTCAGACACGTTGTCTACGTCACAACTACGTCATCAAGCTCAGTTGGAAGCTGCGCAGTAATGCCTAGCCATCACCGGAAAAGTGCTTCTATTTTTCTTCAGTGGTCTCCGTCCAGAACAAAGGGCTCTGTTGGTCCATTTCTTTAAATATCTATGGTTTGTGTATGCTTCGTGGTGCAGGTGGGCACAGTTTGTTTTTGTTGGTGTTATTAGACCCCGGGCTGTCTACAGAGACTGCGTTTTTTTACAGTGTGTTCTGGAGACAGGCAGTTCGCCAATAGTAGATGTTTGATGCATGTGACAACAAACGTTCTAGCCTAAAACACGGGTGACATTGCTTAGAGCAGGGGTTCCCAAAACTTTCAGCCCACGACCCCCAAAGTAATGGTGCAAGTGACTTGCGACCCCCTCCCCACTATAAACGCATATAAACATTGCGCGCAACCGAGCACGCACTATAGGCGTATCCAACACGAGCATAATTACAACACTCAATAACACAGCAGCCATAACATTACTCTACAGTAATTTACTCATTACTTAAATTTGAACTTAACCTCACCTAATGAGATGGTTGCAATATGTTTAGAGCACAGCAAGTCCAATCTTGGTTTAATGTTGGAGACCGCTACTCGGAGATCATCCTCCACATTCAATTGATCTGCATTTATTTTTAAGGTACATCAGTGCCGAGAAAGTCTTTTTGCTTAGTAGGTAGTGCCAAACGGCATCAGCACATCCAAAGCCGCCGTGGATAGCTGTGGGTATTCCCTCTCAACCGAAATCCAAAACTCAGCCAGCGTCTCAGTATTAAACGCTGTCTTCAAGGTTCGGTCGCTCGACAGTTCAACCAATGCGTCCTCCAGCTCGGATGTCAGATGATTTGCCCTCGTTTCAAATCAAAAGAGCTGTTCCCTTTTTATTTGTTTATTTGGTTTTATTTTAAATTTAGCCACTAGTTTTATCTTGTGTTAAAATCATGGCTAACATATGCTATTTCTGATCGTTTTTAAATTTTTATTTTATTTCTGGAAATCAACTTGCGACCCCCCCCTCTCTGGCAACCCCTCCTGTGGGTCCCGACCCCCACGTTGGGAATCACTGGTTTAGAGCACCTTTAATGCACATATGTTGTCATTCCCTTTCTTCTTATTGAAGTACCCTTGTAATTGAAGTCAGCATCTTTATTTTCTTTTTTAACTCAACAGTGGAAACATTTAGTCATCTATCAGTGGATATGTAAATGTTCACTATTGTGTGTTTAATATGCACAGACTTTCATGTGTTGTATACAGACATGCTTGCAACGTCAAACTAACACATGCAGGCACTGTCCTAAACACACACTGAGATTCAGAGACACATACAGTTACATAAGTCTTTACACTGTGCCCTCACATTCTCTCTGTGCTGAGCTGATTGCCTCGCTCACTATCATTTGCCGGATCCCATTGGGCTCGTACCATTGGAGAGTTTCCCTCAGGGTGAAGAATACAATGTTGTCATCTCTAGTGCCATCTCTGGCCTTCCCAACCCCCTGATTTAAAAATAACTCTAGCTCTCACAGACCGTTGTGCTTTGGCAAAGACTCAGCCATGCTGACACGCTCTCAGTCCAAAACACCCTGTCACAGCGAGCAGTGGTCCACAGACCCAAATATGTCTGTCTTTCTCATATCACAGTGTCAGATGTTGGGCATGGAAGCAAAGCCCAGAAACACAGAAGGATGGTACACATCAACATGCTGTAGTCAGTGGTTCAATGTGAACAGTAGCGAGCAAAACCAGATGGTTGAAGAGATTCATTATAGATGAAGCTCAAGACCACACTGTGATAACTCAGCTACATCCCAGCACTGAATAAAATAAAAAAATATGGAATACGCAGTTCAATCACATTCCTCATTATTTTGGTATATTCTTTAATCAAATAAGCATTTAATCTTCGTGTTGAATCCATCAAAATCTGGCAAAAAAACTCCACTTTCTAAAAGAGTCTTTAATTTAGTAAACTTAAGTTTATTTATTTGGCACTTTTAAATGCAAGCATGCAGCCCAAAGTGCTTCACACAAAATTAACAGACAGTTTAATATAAGAAACAGAAGACAACATCACACTATTCTGTGACTATTTTATTTCACAAATAAAGCTGTATTGGACATCATCCAACGTTATTTTTAACTATAGAAGACTGTTAAAAGTATTGCAAAGAGTTTTTAATTCACTGTGTTTGCTGGATCTGCCAAATGCTTTGTGCAGTAAGAAATGCATCTCTTTAATCACTAGTCTTCTTCATGTTTAGGCTGGTTACACTTAAAGTGTTAAACAGTATTGTGCTGCTGGGGAAGTCGTGTGTTTACGTCAAAAGGGCCAACATGGAGGACAAACTTTTTGAGAGGCCATCCACCGCTCCATCCTCCTCTGGGAAAACCCCCAACAAAGCTGACCAGGCCAGTTGTACCACACCTTCAGGTAAACTACAAACATCTTCTAAGTTTTCTGATAAGATTTATCAAGAAAGTTATGCACATTTTCATCAATAATTAAAGCAATTGTAGACAACTTAACAAACCTTCATTCTGAGAATGTTCTCATTAACATTCATGTCAATATCTTGACAAACAGTTAAACGGGCCCAGTACCACAGACAGACAGACAGACAGACACACACACACACACACACACACACACACACACACACACACACACACACACACACACGATCAGAAAAAACAGATTTGGAGGTGGCAGTATCTCCCTGACATTCACAGCCAAATCCCTCCAGATATTTATGCCACAGACCTGCCTGCTGCTCTGAGCCAGGAGCTTTAAAATAAAAAAGATCCTGATGGTGCATCATGTTATATCAAACATCAAAGCTCTTACCAGCGCTTGTGTTTCAAGTGAATCTGTTTTTTCAGAAAGCAGCTTCTACAAGGCTTAAGGCAGCATGCTCCAACATATAGAGAATAATAATAACTACTTTGAGGTTGTGGGAAATTAATCCAAGGCTCTTTCTGCTTCCCGCTGCTGGGATGTGAACCAACTTCCTTACAGCACAGACTCATTTTTTTAACATTAATCTACTTCTGTTGGTCTGTGCCTCCAGCTTTACCTGCTGCTCCAGTAGATTCACTGCACATTTATCATCTGCATGTCTTTGTCTTTACAATGATCTGTATTCACATTACATTAGATATGCCATCTGTCTATACTGCATGCTTTTGTCCAGAGGGCAGAAATGGGTAATGAGCGGTTTCACATAAGCCGTTTCAAGCCCCAGATAGTAGTTGATTTTTACTAAAGCTTTAGTGCGTAACTTTTTGAGATTAATGAACGTCCATTACATTGAAGCCATTGCTACAAAGACTATCAGTTCCACACAACTTTCTCTCAGAAGATTTTGATGTCATATCTATTTTTCTTTTACATGTTCAAAATACATTTCAGAGAAAGAGATACATAAGCGGTCGTGGAAGGATTGTGTGAACACGCCAACAGTTTTGTTGTCATTACTTAGAATTCCTCATGGGGGGCGACAGAAACTACACACCAGGCCACAGTTTTAAAGCTTAAATATCTTATAAGTTGAGAACTCTGAAATTTCTGCAGCATGTGACTCAAACATAACATTTCTTTCAAACCTTTTGTAATTTGCACCCTTATGCACTTCATACACATGTTAATAATCAAACCCAGTCAGAAAGGGGTGTAATTAAAAGAAAAATAACTAACTAAATGACAAACGAAATTCAATACTCACAAACCTACATTAATGAATTTCATCACATCATATGGTGAACAATTGCCTATTCATACTTACAGCAATATATATTAGCCTATATTTGGCACCATATTTTTAGTGATTTACATCCTTGTTTGATGCTTGACAGGTAGTGTACAGTGAGTTTATCAGAGCTCTGAGGGGCGACTGAACAAAAACAGTTCCAAAAGTATGGCCCTACTCTACAAAACTGACAGTTGCTGATTTTAAAGATTTTTTTTTTAGGCTTTTTTATTAGATAGTGGGCCAGTGCCAATGACTCAGCCGCCACACTCTACAGAGTGAATTAGCTGAAGACACATGATGCAGGCTCAGACGCTTCATGGCATCCCAATAGAAATCTTGCCTTCCAGTTTCTTTTGCTTTCTTTTGGTTTCAGCTAATTCGGCCTGTTTTGTGATGTTGTTAGCATGATGAAGCAAAAGACAAATAATGTTGTCACATGGAACAGTGCCACTGTCGCACTGTTGCTTGCTCTGGAGGAAACTACTAGAACTGTTGGGTTCCTTGTGAATTCTGGAGTGTGGTCTAGACCTACTCTTTCTGTAAAGTGTCTCAAGATAACTCTTGTTATGACTTGACACTATAAATAAATTGAGTTGTTTCTTACTAATATAATACCAAAGACCAGACGTTTTCTAATATTCAGTTGGCCTACAATCTCTGTGTTCATGGCCTCAATCATATTAGAATTTTTTTAATGCCTTACTCAAACACTCTATATGGTCAGTAGGCCGCAGTATTTCTGTAGTGCAAAGTGTTCAATTCTGTCTACAGTAAGAACTGGAAGTTTGTTGTAACCAGATAGCCTATGGCTAAGCTGGTTTTCTCTGTGGATGGCCTTGTTAATATCCAATGCTTCTTTGCTCATTTCTCTCTAATATAATGAATTATTCTGTTTGGTTGATTTTTCTAATGTAGTTCATTCAGTGTGCTCAAAATTAAAAAGTATTTGCAGTTTTCTCTCGACATAATGTAGTGGAGTTGTAATAAGAACCAAATGTGCTGTTTGCTTTCTTTCCTGGTTGCATTTCAATATTCTTGCTCTGTGCTACTTTGAAACTAAGCAGCCAGGTGGGCATTCGAGCCAGAACACCTTCACTTCTTCTGTTACAGGCTGAGGATTGCTGCTTGTAGACAGCTTATTACCCTCTCCCATACTGTAACTTCTTAAATGATTTACCTTTGTTTTCCTAAAGCTTATAGTTCGTGCATCAATGTAGCTCACAGACGTTTTTATGACACATAATATGTCACATAGTATATTATAAGTCATATAATATGACTTTTTTACGACGTACTATTGTTTTTATAAAAACCTTTTGACAGACTATACTAAGACTATTTTAATGACTTTTTTTCAGCATACAGTCCTATACTATGACTTTTTTGGGACCCCTTTTTAATGACACAGATTTTTGTGACATTTCTTTGACATACCATGACTTTTTTAATACATAAACTATAACCTTTTTGTGTGACAACAAACAATACTATTACTTTTTTTACATACTAGACAATTTTGTGCAACTTTTTACGACTATACTATACCAGACTTTTTAAATTTTTTACAAAATACTATACTATGACTTTTTGTGAATTCTTTACGACATACTATAACGTTTTTGTAACAATTTTATGACATACTATATATGAATCTCTTAACTACTTTTTTACGACATAGTACTATGATTTTTTGTGAAATTTCTGACATACTATGAAGTTTTTGAAATATTTCTGGCTTACTACACTGACCTTTTACAACTTTCAATGACATACTATACTTTTTCGTGAAACTTTATGACGTACTATGACTTTTGTGACTATTCTAATGGCATACTATACTATAACTTTTTTATAACATAGAATACTATTACTTTTTTCAACATCAAAAAGTATACGTGACTTTTTATGACATACAATACTATGACTTTTTTGGGCATACAATACTATTACTTTTTATTACATAATAAAGTAAACGTTAAAAAATCCTATGATAAAACGAGGAAGAGTTCGCTACCTAGGTGGAACGCTACCAGTTAGATCTGGTGGGGCGCACCTCTACGCACAGTCTCGGTTCTGGAACCATACTCCTGAATAGGGGTTGGACTCTGTCCTACTCCGGAGTTGCCCAGGGTGTGAGGCGCCGTGCGGGTGTAGGGATTTTCACAAGCCCCCGGCAGAGCGCCGCAGCGTTGGAGTTTACCCCGGTGGACGAGAGGGTCCCTACGCCTGCTAGTGATGGGGGGAAAACTCAGACTGTTTGTGCATATGCACCAAAAAAGAGTTTGGAGTATTTGGCCTTCTTGGAGATATTGAATGGAGTCCTGTATGGGGCTCCAGTAGGTGACTCCATAGTTCTGCTGGGGGACTTCAACGCACAGGTGGTTGATGATGGTGATACTTGGAGAGACGTGATTGGGAGGAACCGCCTCCCTGATCTAAACCAGAGTGGTTGTTCGTTGTTGAACTTCTGTGCTAGTCATGGATTGTCCATAACAAACACCATGTTCGAATATATGCCAAAGGTCAATGATGGATTTTATAATTGTTTCATCTGATCTGAGGCCGTATGTTTTGGATACTCGGGTGAAGAAAGGGACGGAGCTGTCAACTCATCACCATCTGGTGGTGAGTTGGGTGAGTCCCCAAGTTGGGTGTTGGGGATGGGGGAGGACTCTGGACAGACCTGGTAAGCCCAAATGGGTAGTGCGGGTACATTAGGAATGTCTGGAGGAGGCCCCTGTCCGACAGACTTTACACTCACACCTCCGGCGGAGCTTTTCGTGCATCCCTGTGGAGGCTGGGAGCATTGAACCTGAGTGGGCAATGTTCAACGTTTCCATTGCTGGAGCTGCGGCGGGGAGCTGTGGTCTTAGGGTCTTAGGTGCCTCAAGGGGCGGTAACCCACGAACACCCTGGTGGACACCGGTGGTCAGGGAAGCCGTCCAACTGAAGGAGTTTTTCCGGGATATGTTATCCCGGAGGACTCCGGAGGCAGTTGCAAGGCACCGACAGGCCCGAAGGGCTGCAGCCTCTGCCGTGACAGAGGCAAAGTAGCGGGTGTGGGAGAAGTTTGGAGGAGACATGGAGAAGGACTTTTGGTGGGCACCAAGGCGCTTCTGGAAAACCGTTTGTATGCTCGGAGTAGAGCCGCTGCTCCTTTGCGTTGAAAGGATCCAGGTGAGGTGGTTCAGACATCTGGTAAGGATGCCTCTTGGGCGCCTCCTTAGGGAGGTGTTCCAGGCACGTCCAGCTAGGAGGAGGCCCCCGGGGAAGAACCAGGACTAGGTGGAGAGATTATATCTCCAACCTGGCCTGGGAACGCCTCGGGATCCCCCAGTCGGAGCTGGTTGATGTGGCTCGGGAAAGGGAAGTTTGGGGTCCCCTGCTGGAGCCGCTGCCCCCGGGACCCGATACCGGATAAGCGGATGAAGATGGATGGATGGAAGTATACTTAACTTTTTATGACATACAATACTATAACTTTTTATGGCATATTATGATTTTGTTACACATTGTAATAACATACTATGATTTTTTGTGACACATTTTTTGACTTAATATGACTTTTTTTTTAAACTTACTATAACTTTTTTGTGACATTTTCACAACATACTTTATTTGAATCTTTTAACTACTTTTTTATGACCTAGCACTACGACTTTTTGTAAAATTTCTATGACGTACTATTCTATGACTTTTTTTGGCCTACTACTCTGGCAAGTCATAGTATAGTATGTTTTTACAACATACTATACTATGACTTTTTAGGATATACTGTAACTTTTTCATGACACTTTTATGACATACTAAGACTTTTGTGACGTTTTTAATAACATACTGTACTATAACATTTTTATGACATACTATACTATGACTTCTTGTGGCAAACTATACTGTAACTTTTTATGACATACAGTAGTAGTATTTTTTTATGACACACTTTAGGATACCGACTTTTTAAGACATTATACTATGACTCTTTATGACATACAATACCGACTTATTATGTCAAACAATAACATTTTTATGACATAATATACTATTATTTTTTTGACATATTGTAGTATGACTTTTTGTTGCTTTATATTACAATCCTTACTTGCTATGACATATACTGATTGTTTTTGACAACCATACTTTGACTTTTTTGATTTAGTATACAATTACTTTTTTGATATGCTATACTATGACTTTTTGTGAAATTTTTTGACATACCATACCATGACTTATTACTTTTTATGACCTACAATACTATGACTTTTCATGACATACTACACAATCACTTTTTACTGACACACTATACAACTACTTTTTTATGATGTTTTATGGCATACTGTAGTATGTCAATGTCTCATATGAAGTCATATTTATAACTCATACATAATATGACTTTATATGACATTTTTATAGCCAAGCATACTATTTTTATAAATGCTTTTATGACATAGTAGGATTATATATGACTAAATACAACAGCTACAATATTCAGGTACAATTGAAAAAGACATCACTACTGTAATGCAAAACAAGGAAATGAAAACACAAAGTTTTAATTCAATTCAATTCAATTTTATTTATAGTATCAATTCATAACAAGAGTTATCTCAAGACACTATACAGATAGACCACACTCCAGAATTTACAAGGACCCAACAGTTCTAGTAGTCTCCTCCAGAGCAAGCAACAGTGCGACAGTGGCGAGGAAAAACTTCCTTTTAGGCAGAAACCTCGGTCAGACCCAGGCTCTTGGTAGTCTCTAGGACTGTTGAAAGTTTTAAGTTCTTTATTGTCATATACAATAAACAAGAAAGTCATGCAAGACAAAACAGGAAATTTTAATTTTAACAGCCTGTGAAAGTGGTGAGAGGGGTCCATCATATAAAGGTAGATTGACAATGTTAAAGTGATGAGCTCAGGAGTCTCCCAAAGTCTTATGGCCAGCAGTATGAAGCTGTCCCTTAAGGGCCTGATGGTGTAGGACTGGATGCTGTTATACCGGGGTCCTTAATAAATCTGTTGGCCTTCTGCCTACACCGCTGGTTCTTCCATGGATGGCAGCTCCCTGCTGATGATATGCTGAGGAGTTTTTACAACCCTCTGTAAATGGTGAAGCAACCGGTTAGAATACTCTCAATAATGCACTTGTAGATGTAAGAAAGAGTCCATGTTGAACGTCCTCAGCCTGCGGAGGAAGATGAGTCCAGGTCAGGTCCTTGCTGATATGAACACCAAGGACCCGTAAACTACTGATTCTTTCCACCATAGTCCCATTGATGGAGATGGGTGGGGGGGCGTACTTCTCTTTGTCATAGTTTAGTATGTCGTAAAAAGTCACAAAAAATTAATGGTATACTATGTCGAAAGAAATCACAAATAAGTAATGGTATAGTATGTCCAAAAGAATCATGGTATAGTATGTCCAAAAAATGATAGTATAGAATGGCTTTCAAAAGTCATAGTTTAGTATGTCCAAAAAGTCACATAGTATGTCAGAAAAGGGAAGAAAAAAAAATCATAGTATTTTTTAATAAGTCATAGTACAGTATGTCAAAAAAGTAATCTTATATTATGTTGTAAAAAGTCACAGCAGAATTAATCGTATAGTATGTTGTGAAAGTCACAAAAAGTAGTATAGTATGTAGAAAAAAGTCACTGTATAATAAATATTTTTTTAAATGAAATAAGTCATAGCATGTTGTCAAAAAAAGTTACCAACGATCATAGTATAGTATGTTGAAAAAAGTTACAAATGAGTAATAGTATGTGGAAAATACTCACAGAAAAGTCATAGTATAGTATGTCAAAAAAGTCACAAAAAAGTCATCTTATAATATAATTCACAAAAAAAATGATAGTTTCGTATGTCAAAAACGTTGCCAACGATCATAGTATTTTGAAAAAAGTTACAAATAAGTAATAATATAGTATGTGGAAAATACTCACAAAAATA
>NC_048416.1:24836875-24839563 GCF_013103735.1 Etheostoma cragini
TTGCCAACGATCATAGTATTTTGAAAAAAGTTACAAATAAGTAATAATATAGTATGTGGAAAATACTCACAAAAATAGTCATAGTATTGTATGTTAAAAAAAGACATGGTATAGTATGTCGAAAAAGTCATAGTATACTATGTCATAGTTACCAACGATCATAGGATAGTGTGTTGAAAAAAGTTAAAAATAAGTAATAGTATAGTATGTGGTATATACTCACAAAAAAGTCATAGTATAGTATGTCAAAAAAAGTCATAAAAAAGTAATCTTATAGTATAATTCACAAAAAAATTATAGTTTAGTATGTTGTAAAAAGTCATAGTATAGTATGTCAAAAAAGTTACCAATGATCATAGTATACTATGTTGAAAATACTCACAAAAATAGTCATAGTATAGTAAGTGGAAAAACGTCATGGTATAGTATGCTCAAAAAAGTAATCGTATAGTATATCGTAAAAAGTCATAGTATAGTATGTTGAAAAAAGTCAGTAGTATGCGATTAGAAAGTCACAAAAAAGTCATGGTATAGTATGTGGAAAAAGTCATAGTATTGTATGTTGAAAAAAGTTATGGTATAGTATGTTGAAAAAAGTCACAAAAAAGTAATCGTATGGTATATCATAAAAAGTCCAAAAGAGTCATGGTATAGTATGTCCAAAAAATGCTAGTGTAGTATGGCTTTCAAAAGTCATAGTTTAGTATGTCCAAAAAAGTCACACTATAATATGTCAGAAAAGGTAAAAAATTGATAAAAGTCATAGTATTTGTTCAATAAAAGTCGTAGTACAGTATGCTGAAAATAGTTATAGCATAGTTTGTCGTAAACAGTCATAGTATAGTGTGTTGAAAAAAAGTCACAAAAAGTAATGGTATACTATGCCAAAAAAAGTAATCGTATAGTATGTCGTAAAAAGCCATAGTATAGTATAGTGAAAAAAAGTCAGTAAAACATGTCAAAAAGTCTTAGCATAGATTGTCAAAAAAAGTCATAGTATAGTATATCAAAAAAAGTCACACAAAAATTAATTGTATAGTATGTTGTGAAAGTCACAAAAAGTAGTATAGTATGTAGAAAAAAGTCACTGTATAATACATGAAAAAAAATCAAATAAGTCATAGCATATTATGTAAAAAAAAACGTTACCAACGATCATAGTATAGTATATTGAAAAAGTTATGAAATAAGTAATAGTATAGTATGTGGAAAAATACTCACAGAAAAGTCATAGTATAGTATGTCAGAAAAGTCACAAAAAAGTCATCTTATAATATAATTCACAAAAAATGATAGTTTAGTATGTCGTAAAAAGTCATAGTATGTCAAAAAAGTTGCTAACGATCATAGTATTTTTGAAAAAAGTTACAATTAAGTAATAATATAGTATGTGGAAAATACTCATAAAAATAGTCAAAGTATTGTATGTTGAACAAAGACATGGTTTAGTATGTCGAAAAGTCATAGTATAGTATTTCATAGTTACCAACGATCATAGTATAATGTGTTGAAAAAAGTTACAAATAAGTAATAGTATAGTATGTGGAAAATACTCACAAAAATAGTCATTGTATTGTATGTTGAAAAAAGACATGGTATAGTATGCTCAGAAAAGTAATCTGTAGTATGTCGTAAAATGTCATGGTATAGTATGTCGAAAAAGTCATAGTATAGTATGTCATAGTTACCAACGATCATAGTATAGTATGTCAAAAAAGTCACAAAAAAGTCATCTTATAGTATAATTCCCCAAAAAATGATAGTTTAATATGTCGTAAAAAGTCATAGTATGTCAAAAAAGTTGCCAATTATCATAGTTTGTTGAAAAAAGTTACAAATAAGTAATAATATAGTATGTGGAAAATACTAACAAAAATAGTCATAGTATTGTATGTTGAAAAAAAGTAATCTATAGTATGTCGTAAAAAGTCATAGTATAGTATGCGATAAAAAGTCATAGTATAGTATGTCAAAAAAGTTACCAACGATCATAGTAAAGTATGTCGAAAAAAGTCACAAATAAGTAATCTTGTAGTATAATTCACACAAAAAATATAGTTGGGGTAGCTGTGGCTCAGTGGTAGAGCGGTTGCCTGCCAATTGGAAGGTTGGAGGTTCAATACCTGGCCCTGCAGTCCCATGTCGAAGTGTCCTTGGGCAAGACACTGAACCCAGAGTTGCCCCCGATGCTGCGCATCAGAGTGTGAATGTGTGTGAGTGTGTATCTGATGGGCAGGTGGCACATTGTACAGCAACCTCTGCCTCAGTGTATCAATGTGTGTGAATGGTAAATGTTTCCTGTAAACCATGTAAAAGCGCATGGTGTAGTCGTTAAGACTAGAAAAGCGTTATATAAACACAGCACATTTACATTTAGTATGTCGTAAAATGTCATAGTATAGTATGTCAAAAACTTTACCAACAATCATATGTTGAAAAAAGTTAGAAATAAGTTATAGTATGTGGAAAATGTTGAAAAAAGTTGAAAAAAGTTACAAATAAGTAATAGTATGTGGAAAATACTCACAGAAAAGTCATAGTATAGTATGTCAAAAAAGTCATCTTATAATATAATTCACAAAAAAAATGATAGTTTCGTATGTCAAAAAAGTTGCCAACGATCATAGTATTTTGAAAAAAGTTACAAATAAGTAATAATATAGTATGTGGAAAATACTCACAAAAATA
>NC_048416.1:24839663-24847347 GCF_013103735.1 Etheostoma cragini
CACAAAATATAGTTGGGGCAGCTGTGGCTCAGTGGTAGAGCGGTTGCCTGCCAATTGGAATTGTGGAGGTTCAATCCCTGGCCCTGCAGTCCCATGTCGAAGTGTCCTTGGGCAAGACACTGAACCCAGAGTTGCCTCCGATGCTGCGCATCAGAGTGTGAATGTGTGTGAGTGTGTATCTGATGGGCAGGTGGCACCTTGTACGGCAACCTCGGCCTCAGTGTATCAATGTGTGTGAATGGTAAATGTTTCCTGTAAACCATGTAAAAGCGCTTTGTGTAGTCGTTAAGACTAGAAAAGCGCTATATAAACACAGCACATTTGCATTTAATATGTCGTAAAAAGTCACAGTATTTCAAAAAAGTTACCAACAATCATAGTTGGGATGTTGAAAAAAGTTACAAATCAGTAATAGTATAGTATGTGGAAAATACTCACAAAAAAGTCACAGTATAGTATGTCGAAAAAAGTCATCTTATAGTATAATTCACAAAAATTTTTGTTTAGTATGTTGTAAAAAGTCATAGTATAGTAAGTCAAAAAAGTTAACAATGATCATAGTATAATATGTGGAAAATACTAACAAACTTGTCATAGTATAGTATGTGGAAAAAAGTCATGGTATAGTATGCTCAAAAATGTAATCATGTAGTATGTCGTTAAAAGTCATAGTATAGTATGTTGAAAAAAGTCAGTAGGATGCGACAAAAAGTCATGGTATAGTATGCCGAAAAAGTCATAGTATTTTATGTTGAAAAAAGTTATGGTATAGTATGTTGAAAAAAGTCATAGTATAGGATGTTGAAAAAAGTCAGTAGGATGCGATAAAAAGTCACAAAAAAGTCATGGTATAGTATGTCGAAAAAGTCATAGTATTGTATGTTGAAAAAAGTTATGGTATAGTATGTTGAAAAAAGTCACAGAAAAGTAATCGTATAGTACATCGTAAAAAGTCCAAAAGAGTCATGGTATAGTATGTCCAATAAATGCTAGTGTAGTATGGCTTTCAAAAGTCATAGTTTAGTATGTCCAAAAAAGTCAGAAAAACGTAATGGTATACTATGTCAAAAAAAGTAATTGTATAGTATGTCGTATAATGTCATAGTATAGTATGTTGAAAAAAGTCAGTAAAACATGTCAAAAAGTCTTACCATAGACTGTCAAAAAACTCATAGTATAGGTTTACAAAAAAGTTACCAACGACCATAGCATAGTATATTGAAAATAAGTAATAGTATAGTATGTTGAAAATACTCACAAAAAAGTCATAGTATAGCATGTCGAGAAAAGTCACAAAAAAGTAATCTTATAGTATAATTCACAAAAATAGTCACAGTATAGTATGCCAAAAAGTCATAGTGTTGCATGTTTAAAAGGTTATTGTATAGTAAATCAAAAGAAGTCAGTATAGTATGCCATTAAAGTCCTAAAAGAATCACAGTACAGTATGCCATACAAGAAAATCATAAAAATTAATAGTATGGCAAAGCAAGTCATAAAAAGTCCAAGTATTATATGCCATAAAAAGTCATAAAAGTTTTTTTTTTTAAAGTCATAATATAGTATGTCAAAAAAAAGGTGGAAAAAAGTCAGTGTAAAAAAAATGTATGCTAAATCAAAAAACAGTCATTAAAAGATTCATAGTATAGTATGTTGTAAAATTGTCACAAAAAAGTCATAGTATTTAGTAAATAAAAAAAGTAATAGTAAAGTATGTCATAAAAAGATAATAGTATTGTATATCATAAAAAGTCACAGTACAGTATGTCACAATCCTGTGTTGGCACAGGTGAGAACTGAAACAGTCGCTTGTGCTCTGAGTCCATAGCCACATTGACCAGTTACAAGTTGACCACTCTAAAAAGAACTTACCCATGTTATATTTCATTTGTCAATATTTGCCCACTCTTCTTTACAGGTGAATCTAAGATGGAGCAGAACCCTGTCACACCCTGTAGCCCACCACCATGTTCCTCCTTCTCTGTGACCACCCAGCCAACTCCCAGGAGTGACTTATTTCCTCCCCTGCCCACTGATCCGTCTCCTGCTACTCTAGCTACCCGCTCTCCAACGCCACCGCCTGAACCTAGACAGCCTGCACCTTCACTCTCCAAAGAAGAGGAGTGTGAGGCACAAGGAGCCTCTGAACTGAAGCACAGGACTCCCAAAAAAGACCTGCTGGAGATTGACCGTTTCACAATCTGTGGTAACCGCATCGACTAACCAGCGGCAGCCGCTGATGTAGCAAATAACCACTCAGGAAAGACGGAGAGCAAATGGCCCTTCAGCCCAGCTCTCTAGGCCAACAGCAGCAGAAAGCGGAGTATTTATTAAAGTCAGTGGCAATACAGTAAGTTATTGTGAACATAGACGATCCTGCCGTTGTTGAAGCTTGAAGTCGAGAAGTTTGGCAAAGAAAACTTCAGCTGGCTGATAAACAACTGAAGAGAGAGCGAGAGTGTGGCAGCTCAATATTCTGAACTGTCATGTTAGTGTGTGTGTGTGTGTGTGTGTGTGTGTGTGTGTGTGTGTGTGTGTGTGTGTGTGTGTGTGTGTGTGTGTGTGTGTGTGTGTGTGTGTGTGTGGATCGTTAAGTATTTGGTGTGTGTGTGCGAGAGAGAAAGAGAGAGAGAGAGAACACACAAGCACTTCCTGTCTGAGCAGCACTGGGACCAGAAAGAGAGAAACTTCTCAGTTTACTCATTAGCCAAAAAAATAACCATACTTCCGAACTCTTATGTGTAATACCTGAATCAATCTTTATTGCTTCAAGTGTTTTCTCTTTTACCTGATTAAAACAGGTCAAAGTTTGTTTGTTTTTTGTCAGATGTTACAACATCAGATCTAATCCAACATTTCAACACAATTTCCAAGAAAAAGGTAGCCTTATTTTTTTATAGATATATAATCAGACTCTGAGCTTACAGAAATAATTTATCCAAGAAATGTATATCTGCCAAACAACTCGAAAGGCATCTTAGACGTTCCTGTAGTAATAATAATAATAATAATAATAATAATAATAGACATGAAGCCGGTCGTTCCCAATATGAGTGTCAAGACCTGCACAAGTTGTCATAAGATAAATCTAGTGGGTCACAAGGTGATAAAAAAAACATTTATGGCTCACACAGAAAACTTTCTTGTGAGTTACTGCATCATTTTCATCTTTTGGGGGTTTTGAAACTTAAATGAAATACTGAACATAGTATTTGACAAGGGGTCACAATAGACAATGGTTTGTTTTAGGGGTCACATGTTCAAAAAGTTGGGAAACGCAACATTTATAAAAATCAGAGTCAATGCTGCTCAGTCCAGGAATAATTCAAGCCTAAAGTAGAGCATGTTGTTTACACAGCCAACAGCTAGGACCTTTCATTAAAGGAAGCAGTCAGTGTACGCCACTAGCACAAGCTGCCGGTCTAAGGGACGTTGACACTAAATCTGCTGCTTCCACCAGCCGCATACAAATCCAAATGTGTTTCAGAGGTGCAAATAAAACGATGTTGGTTAATAATAATGCTGAGGATAATCTTAATTTTCTTCTTGCTAAGGGAACATTTTTCAAATTGCTTTAAATACAGTATATTAAACAACAAATCATAATCTGAAATCATCTAATCTTTAGAAAAGTGTCATCACTTTGCCCCCAGGGATAATTATTACATCACACATCCTTCACCAATCACCAGTGTCATTTTATTCTAAATATGATATTAAAGTTTTCATTTATTTTAGTCTTGAGAATGTTTGCACTGATGGACCGTATTGTCTTAAATATGACGGGTCAAGTAATCTAATCTTTGTTTACATATTAGAAAAAAGAAGCAATATTTCCACAACAAAATGCCTTTTTTGCATGTGTGTTTTACAATTTGTTTACCTTTGACTGCTAAGATTGAACATGTTCTTTTAGTGCAATGAATAATCCTTAAATACAACCTATAACAATATCCTAACAGTTGTATAATCCAGCTTTCATTTGTCACCCATGTATGTATCAATGTCAGGCCATAATGTTTCAACAGCTATGCCAAATATTTAATTTATGTCAGAACTCAATGACTTTTGTTTCTGATCCAAAGTCGTTCAAGTCAATGAATAATAGTACATTATGTAACACTTCATACTTTGTGCCATCCCTGCAAAGCTACACTTTGCATAGAGTTATTTCAACAGCAACAGTTTTGTGCAGCATGCTGTGTAGTTCTAGCTGAATTATACAGACAAATACATTATTTGTACAAGTTAAAATTGTTGAGGTTCAAATCAAACTAAATGCTGGTAAATTTTAAATAAACTACGACAGAAATTACTTTTCTTTGAGTTAAAATTTCTTCACTCCTAATTTTTTTACTTCTCTGCCCTGTTAATAACATAATGCAACACATGACAGTAATATATTTAAAGGAGCTTTGGAAGAAGCTGCCATGATGTAAAAATATAGGTCAAACCATATCCCGTTGTTCAATTCTGTTTGGAAGAAAAAAGGTTGTTTATATTGGCCATTGCCATTGTAATAGGGAAGATCTATTTTTTGGAGCTGCCAGTTGTGGTATGATATTTTATGCGCATGAAATGTGACTCCCACAGTTCCTTCATGTGGTTTTGGGAACTGTCTCGTCTCCACCGGCCTGAGCTCAGTCTTGTTGTGGTCTGGCTCAGAGTCAGTGTCTCAGTGGTTCTAATCTGGAGAAGATCAATCTGAACCTGACCGAACCACAACTGGACCCAGCTGGGCTCAACCGAGCTAATGGAGACGAGACAAAAGTGTTCTTATGCAAGCAGCGTGGGTCCAGTACACTTCCTGCTTTGTTTCATCAGTTTGGTTCCTTATTTGATTCCTACCTCTTTATTGTATGAAAATGGATAATAAAAGTTTTTCATCAATGGGTTATTTTAATCAATCAATCAACAATTATTTATATAGCACTTTAGAGCAACCAATAAGTATCCAAAGTGCTTTACAACAACAACGAAGGATAAAATATACAGTAAAATCAGAAAAGGTTGCATAGAAACGGCAGAACGAAAGGGAAAATGTCAAAGCGCTACTATGTATTAAAACGGTTTCAGCAGGGTCTTAAAAGTCTAATATTTTGAATTCAAAATTGTTGACCTTAGTTCTAGGTCTTAAATAATTTTTAAACAGGTCTACATTTTCTCATTGAAATGCTACTGCAGCGCTTCACAATGTGTTGTTTTTATTCTGTGTAGTTGTAGTTCTTTATCTGTACTCCAAAAGTAATTTGCTGTATTACAACTATATAACAACTAAGAGCAAGGCTGCGTGAGTCTCTTCGGAACAGATCTTATCTTTCAACTAGGGTGACGTGCAAGTTTAGCGATGTTTCTGGACTCTGACATTGAAGTTTGGGGGTTTCTTTGTGTTGTGATTATAAGTCTCAAATTTAATTTGTAACGGTCTTAAAAAGTCTTAACTTAGACTTGGTGAAACCTGCAGAAACCCTGAAAAAGACATTGCAAATAGGTAAGTTTTGGGTTTGGACTTAAAAATAGCAGCCAGAGCGGTCACTCTCCTGATTGTCACTGCGCCTCACGCACATATTCAAAATATAAGTTTCAGGAACAGGAGTCCTCTTCTTCCAGAAAAAGAAAAGGATATTGAAAAAAGCAAAAGACCGGCTTTTTGAAGTGTGAAGGATTTTCTTTTACATCTTTACATTATATAATTGCCTGTTGTGAGTAGTTCAGTATCTATTCCCTAGTCTTCCCAAACTGTCTATACTTTTCTAATGCACTTAACAAAAAAATCACTGTTTACACCAGCGATGAGCTTGTGTCCTGAGACCAAGCACATCAGTTGAGGTCAGAGTAAATCTGCGGCTGACATTCTTAGAGGGCTAATCTCTTTATAACTGCTAACGACTGAGACAAGCTTTAGCTCAGCTAACAGGAAGTTGTCTTAAAACAGAACAGTAGTAGTAGTACTTGAGAGAGTCCAGACAAACTTTGAGGATGATAGGATGGTAAGCCTACATTCTGACACAGAGCTTAAAGACATCTCACTTCCAAAAGAAAACCAGTTAATGCCACAAAAAAGCAACATGTATCTATAGATTACAGGAAAATCTCTCTGTCTGTGTGTGTGTGTGTTATGCGCATATCTCTTGAACCGTTGAGATATGCACAATGTGGATTTCAAACTTGATGTGTGTCTTACTATGGGCATGAGTAAGTGTGATGCCAAGTTTGACGTTGTTTGGATTAGAAATGCAAAAGATATCGATAAATATATAGATACAATAAGCAAACAGTGGCTTTTGCCACTCTAGCTGCTGGCCACTCACCCTCTCACCCTGAGCAGCTAAAATGTGACATACACCCATACACGTCAAACCACAAAAATGTGCCAGTAGCACTACTACTATCTTTTGCTGCTATTGTATTAAATTGATGTGATTTCGGAGAACTTAATTCCTTCAGAGCGCTGTGCAATGCAAGAAAATCTGTATTTTTTAGAAAATATGTACTTTTGTTTGGATTTTATTTTATGTATCACGTTTTTTTTGGTTCAAATGCAGAGGAAGTCCACAAAAACCCAGCCCACAATTTACAGTGTAAATGTTTTGTATTAATAAGGTGCAGGTACATGTAGGTACAGACAAAGAAACAAGACTAGGAAGCAACATTTGGCCATTTTAGAGGAAAGGAGAACTAAATGATACTATATTTGTTATCATTTAAATACTGGGTTCCTTTGGGATGCAGTACTGGGAAGCAACTTATTGATCCCACCATAGTTTTGGTAGCATAACTGTACATAATTACTTGATAGGTTCTGTGGAAGATCAGTTTTGTTAACACATATATCTAAAACCGCTCTTTTGTGTTCTAGTACTGTTTCTCGGAAATAACCAGTATTTACAACAATACCTAAAGAATAATTTTTCCTCCTTTCTTGCAAAATTGCCAATTGTTACTCCCTTGTTCCCCATAGTCATGTCTTTATTGGTACCTGATTCATACAACAAAATTACACTGCAACTCATGGGCTGTATTTTAAAGTGTATAGTCCTCAGCAAATCACATTTTTTCCTCTTTCGGTGTCTGACTTAAATGTCTGTCCAGCTAAAAGACCCTGCAGGTCTAATGAGTGTGTGTGATCAGTGAAGAAAGGTGCTCAGAATCACTGATCAAACGGTTCCAAACAGGAGTCCCTCTTGTGTCCAGGAGCCGGGGGCCCCATGTGTCCTGCAGAGAGGACAAGGATGTTATTATTCAAAGAGACAGAAACAAAACCCACCTGATCGCTGCTCCACCAATCTCGCCTCTGGGCTGCACCTCAGGTATCCTGTGTCTGCCCTCTGGGTGGAAAAGGGGCCAAGGGTCAGGAAGACAGAGAGCCCCTGTTGGCAGGAGACATGGAAAGTGAACTACTGTAAAGCACGAGAAGAAGTGCATCGTTTTATAATGTAGCTACAGCTGTCAGATAAATGTAGCCCTTAAGATAGTATTTGGGAATATTATACTGTGCTACTTTATACTTCTTTGCTACATTTCAGATGGAAATATTGTACTTTTTATTACTCTATTTATCTGACAGCTGTATCCATTGGACTACATTAAAATGCTGTTCACGTTAATGCCTCGGTGATAAATACAATATCTTAGATGATGATGATGATATTACAAATATATATATATATATGTGTGTATATAT